>NC_058130.1:662550351-662645204 GCF_016433145.1 Gracilinanus agilis
CCTTCCTTCCTTCCTTCCTTCCTTCCTTCCTTCCTTCCTTCCTTCCTTCCTTCCTTCTTTCCTTCCTTCCTTTCTTCTCCTTTACCTCCAGTTTTAGAATGTATATTAAATATTGGACCTCCTATTTCTAGACCTGACTCTATCCACTGTCACCTCACTGTCCTACCTCATTTCATTCTAACACTGCACCTGAATTAACAAGAATAGGCCTAGCTTACACTATCAAATAAGATATTTGTAAAGGCCTAGCACACAGTAGGCAATAAATGCTTCTTCTGTTCCTCCTAACCTTTCCTAGTTAGCAATGATCTCTATCCTCATGTCATTTTCCTTTTGAAAAAGAGACTCTGCTCTTTTTGTTTTAAAGGGGACTGGTTGGCTGAAAATATGGATTATTTATTGTTTTCTAATTAAGTGAATCAAGGTTCATAAGGAGTTGGCAGATTAAAAGTCCTTCATAATAAAGTTTCTGAATCACCCCAATAGAAAGGAGAACTAAATGATTTATGAAAATGCCAACAGCATATGGAATAGATACTTAATAAATGGGTGGAAGTATCTCTAAAGCTATCTTTTTAAGACACAATTCTGTAGTCTAAAGACCATGCCATCCAAGGATATCTGACTTGGAGAAGAGAAATTAGGATGATATGCTTACTGGTTTCATGTGTTTTTAGACTTGTTTCTTGGAAGAGGGATTGCTTTGTTTTGAGCAATGCATAGAAGTTTTAGAAAGGCTAAGGCAAGTTTGACCTAAGGAAAAGCTTCCCAGCATTTTGAGTTGTTCAGAAGCAGAATGGAAGTTACTGGCTCCTCATGATTCACTGGAGATCTTCAAGCAAAGGCAGATAGTCATTGGACTGATATATTTTATAGGGAATTCCTGTTTCAAGAATTCAAGTGGAGGTTTGATTAGATGACTTCTAATATCTCCTGCAATCAGGAATGTTATGCAGTGCAAATGAGATAATGGAAATAAAGCATTTGCAAGCCTTAAAGCACCATATAAGTACCAGTTATCATTATTATTATTAGTCTTTCATCAGCATGACTCTAGTCTGGTGATGACTTTGTACCCTGAGCCTTCTACTGTATTCCTGCTGAGCTCAAGTAAGGTTTACAAAGTAATATAGGAGTATGCTGGTAAATGTAAAAAAAAGAAAGTACACATATCCTTTTAAGTTGGGCCTGAATTATTAACACTTTCTTAAATCTAGAAATAAATAAGAAAACAAATCCAGATTTGTGGTGTTTGCAGGTTTTTAAAGATTCATACTGAAAATTTAATGATCATCTCTCTGGAAGCCTATTTCCCCCCCACCCCACCCAGTTTTTAAAAAATTTTTTCAGTTACACATAGAAATAATTTTTGACAACTGTTTTCAGCATTTTAGAATTCAGATTTCTCCCTTTCTCCCTTCCTCGTCTCCCCAAGGCAGTGAATAGTCTGATATAGGCTACACCTGTGTTTCTAAAAGCCTATTAATGCTAGCTCCAACATACTCTTGCATGCAACTCTGAATTGTAATTTTGTGACTAACAAGTAGAGTCAGTCAGTTAACACCTACCATATCCCGGGCACTGGGCTAAATCTTGGAGATACAAAAGAATGACAAAAAAAAAAAAAAAAAACTGCCTCTGCTCTTAAAGAGATCATAGTCTGAGGCAGGGAAACAACATACAAACATTTATAAACAAAGAAGATATAGACGGGACAACTTGGAGGTCGTTTCAGACAGAAGGCACTAAGACAAAGGAAGACTAGAAAAATCCTTCCAGCAGAAGGTGAGATTTTCACTGAGACTTGAAGGGAGCTGGGGAAGCCAGGAGGCACAGGTGAGGAGTAAGTGTATCCCACTAATGGGCTCTAGTCACTAAAAATGCTTGGAGCTGGGAGAGGAAGTACGGCATGCATGGAACATCAAGGAGGCCGTTAGATTACAGAGTACCTCGAGTGGGAGTAAATTGTACAAAGACTGGAAAGGTAAGAAAGGGGGCATGCTATGAAGGGCTTTAGAAGCCAAATAGAAGATTCTATACTTGATCCTGGAGGTAACAGGGAGTCATTGGAATAGAATAAATGGTGTGTGTGTGTGTGTGTGTGTGTGTGTGTGAGAGAGAGGGGCGGGGGGAGAGAGAAACAGACAGAAAGAGATAGAAGAGAGACAGAGAGAGACAGAGAGACAGGGGAGGGAGACAGACAGACAAACAGACAGACAGAGAGAGAATGGAAGGGAGAGGAGAGAGAGTCAGTTCTCAGATCTCCAGGAAAGGAAAATCAGTTTGGCAGATGAGAAAAGGATAGACTAGAATAGGGAAAGACTACAGGCAGGGAGGACAACTAGAATGTTATTGTAATCACTGTTGAGGTGAAAGATAAATGAATGTTTCACCAGGTGGCTGTAGTGTTGGAGGACAAATGGGCAACAACAAACATTGTGAATATAGAGAAACATGGAAAGACTTAAATGAAGGTTGCAGGTCATTAAACAGAGAATAACATATATGATGTTTCTAACAATATCAATGTGTAATAATTAAAATGGGTTTGACAATTTAAAAAATTGTAATTGCTGTTTAAATAATTGAATATTAAGTCATGTGACTGTTAGTAGCTTTCATGGCTTTATTATAGTAAAATAGTGATAGTAAGAGAGGGAAATGTAGGAAGGGGGTAGAAAATACTGCCTAGCTAAAAATACCCTAAATCTGGGTCCAAGTGCCTCCAGACCACGAATGCGATCTCACTAGCCCACGAGAGTGTCTCCAGCCAGGCGTTTCAACAAGAGGCTGGGCTGCAAAGGGCATTCTCTTATGCCAAGGAAGCAAGAGTCTCACCCGGTAAGCATCCAAGTCTCCAATGCAGAAAGCCGAATCTTCACCAGAATCCAAGGTCCAAATCAGGAAGCCGAAATCTGAAGCCTCAAAAGAACCTCACCAGAGCTCACGGCAGGAGGTGAAAGATTACCAAGACCCTTGAATGAGCAGGAGAAGAAAATGGCAAACCACTCCAGTATCTTTTCTAAGAAAATCCTAAATGGCCTCACAAAGAGGCAGCCATGACTAAAGAACAACAAAACTATTTTAAGTTCTTTACTATTATGATCTAATTTGATCCTCACTACAAGCTTGGGAGGTAGGTGCTATTATTATCCTCATTTTACAGATGAGGAAACTGAAGCAAACAGAGGTTAAATCGCTTGGCCTGAGTCATACAGCTATCAAGTTAGATTTGAACTTAAACCTTCCTGACACCAAATCCAGTGCTCTATCTACTACACCATCATAAAACAATAGAAAATGAACATTATAAAATTATAGAGAATTTAGGCCTTATAATGGGGAAAAACCAGGGAAGGTGCCTTAACTTAAGTAATCTTCCTCCTAACAGCCTGAAGAAGAGAAATGAGGAGACATCTGCCCCACCTCCTTTGTAGAGATCCAGTGGTATGAAATATTGCATATAATGTAAGACTTTTTGATGTATTGATGTCTTTAGCTGAATTTTCCTTTTAAAAAAATTCTTAGTTATAAGAGATAACTCTGGGGGAGAGAGGGAGGAGGATACAGAGGGGGAACCAAGGTGATATAAAAATAAAATAATAAAATCTATTAAAAAAAAAACCCTTACTTTTCATCCTAGAATCAATGTGGTCTTTTGGTTTGAAAGCAGAAGAATGGTAAGGGCTAGACAATGGGGGTTAAGTGACTTGCCCAGGGTCACACAGCCAGAAAGTGTTCAAATTCAAATTTGAATCTAGGACCTCTCATCTCTAGGTCTGGCTCTCAATTCACTGAACCACCCAGCTGCCCCCAGTATAATCTATTTTTTAAAAATAAAAGAAAGTGCAGTGATTTACATGTAACTGGTCTTAATAACTTGAAAGATTCCAGAACTTATTCAGGCAGAAATATAAATGATTGATAACAGTTAAAAAATGTTACTTCTAAGAGGATTTGCATTTTAATCATCAGAGATTAAAGCTACAAGAATGAGTGAAGAAAATGTTTTTTGACTCCTAAAATAACTCAAACTCTGCTTACAAAAGAAGTAGAAATGAAGCTGGCCTTGGCATGAATTATAATGCTTATGACTCAGTCAGACAAGCAATCATTCACTAAGTACCTATCATGTTCCCAATACTGTGCTGGATGATGCACTCGTAGTTAGGGGAGACAAGATGAAAAAAGGACATGGAACAATAAAAGAATGTCATGAAAACATATAAGGTATGACTATCAAATCAGTTATGAGACTTTCTAGTGTGCATAGCTTATGGATGCTATCTCATTACTTGAAGATAATAGCAATGGCTCACTTGTTTCTTCAAGGCTACATGCTTACTAGAATTTCATGAAAAGGAGAGCTTGGCTTGGTCCCTAAGTATTCAGATTGGGTTTCATGCAAGAATTGGGACCTGAGTTGGGTCTTAAAAGCTGAGTAACATTCTTCTCCATATCTCACACAGTCCTTTGTTTTGTTTGTTGGCACTTAATCACACATTATCTGATATTTTAATTATTTGTATATTTGTTCCCAAATCAAATTAACCATAAGCTCCATGAGGGCATCAACCTTTTACAAACGAATCAGGCCAATAACAATTCAAAGAAACCTACCCAAAAAAAAGTGAATTTCCAGATTGTACTCTATGGAATAGCAGGTAGCTTTGGAAAAGGTGGCTAGATTAAATTTGTATTTGTTTTAATTCTATTTTCCATATTTATACTGCTCTAGAATCCCAGGTTTGCAAGGCTAATTCCAAGAGGTGGGAGTTATTGAGACTCTCCCACCCATTCATCAACATTTAGCAGCAATTGCTCTCTAAATGGATATCTTCCTGGCATGTGTTATCTCTTCAACACTAAGTGGGTAGTAACAAAGCTGAACACATAATTTATGTATAGGGCTTTTTGAAGGATGTTACAGCCATCCAGATCTGGGACAGATAATGAATTCAGAGGACTTGGAAGTTGCCAGCGCCCCCTTGTATGCTTCCAGATGAGAGATATACTTCCCTACTGGTCCTCCATAGCCTTTGCCATGTTGATATAAGCACTAACTTATCTGAGGGATGCAGAATGAGTTTTGACAGAAATGCAATTTGAAGATGGCTTCCTCTTGTTTTATAGAGAAAAAGCTCTGCATCTGATGTCACCATCAGTAGCCCTACAATTCCCTAAATATCCACAAGTTTAGGTAACAAACAGAAGGAAATAGAGATCCTAATATAAGGAGACAATTTAATCTCATAAATAATTTAAAACCTACAATTAGACCATGAAAGGGTATTAAGGCATTTTTCAGTTGTCTAACTCCCCATTTGGGGTTCTCTTAGCAAAGATACTGGAATGATTTACCATTTTCTTCTTCAGCTCAGTTTACAGGTAAGAAACTGAGGGGCAACCAGAGTTAAATGACTTACCAGAGTCAGGACAGATTTGAACTCATGAAGATGAGTCATCCTGATTTCAGCCCTGGAATGCTATCCACTGTGTTACTTAGAGACCTGAATGGCTATATATGATTCAAAAGAAGTAGGATAGATTAAAAGGTGGTGGGTTTGCCATAATATTATAATTTGTTTTTAGTCATTTTTAAGTCAGGTCCAACTCTTTGTGATCCCACTTAGAGTTTTTTGGGCAGAGATACTGGAATAGTTTGCCATTTCTTTTTCCAGGGTCCCCATTTTATAGATGAAGGAATCTGAGGCAAACAGGGTTAGGTGACTTGCCCAAGGTTACATAGCTAGCAAGTGTCCGAGGTCAGATTTCAGCTCATGAAGATGAGCCATTCTGACTCCAAGTCTAGCACTCTGTTCATTGTGCTACCTAGTTGTCCTAACATTATAATAAGAAGGTATATTCGTATAAAGAAATCCAGGATCCAAAGGGGAGAAACATGATGGAAAGTATTTAGGTGAAGGTCAATGGAGGGAGAAACAGAAGTTATTTTTTCATTGGACAAAATACAGACCACTTAGATGGAATGAAGAAATGGATCAGTATTTTGGAAAACAAATCACAAACCTGGCACAGAGCCATGATAGAATAGAGATGTGGACTTCAATTATAAAGACATCTGGTAGAGCTCTCTCTCTGCCAAAAGAAGAGCAACTAATAACTTTTTTATTGCCTTAATGATATTTTCATTCTTCAAATGGTAGAGAAACCAAGAAGGTGAAACTCTGTTCTGGATCTCATCTTCACTGAAAGGAAAGAACTGATTTTTAGTGTGGAAATGATGGGAATCCTGGGGATAAAGTGACCATTCCATCTTAGAGTTTGTGAGAGGGAAGAATAAGGAATCTAGCCACACTCTGTCACACTATTGATTCTGGGAAAGTAGATTTCAAAGGACTCAGAGGAAATATAGGTAGAATCCTAAGGAATAAAATGCTACAGAGGAAGTCAGTCTAGGAGGCACAGGATATGCTCAAGATTGAAATTCTGAAGATGGAAAGGGAAACAATTCCAATAAGGAGGAAAAAACTGGATTTAACTGAAGAGATGACAAGGAATTCACTAACCAATTTAGTTTTTAATAAAATGAACAGCAATCTATTTTGTCTCCTTCTACCTGCCACCTTATTGAGAAAAAGAAAATCCTTGCAATAACTATACAGGCTAAAGTCTAACAGATTCCATCACTGGCTTTGTCCCAAAACATATGTCTCAGAGCAGCTGGGTGGTTCAGTGGATTGAGAGCCAGACCTAGAGACAGGAGGTCCTAGATTTAAATCTGGTCTCAGACACTTCCTAGTTGTCTGACCCTGGGCAAGTCACTTGACCCCTATAGCCTAGCCCTTACTGCTCTTCTGACTTGGGACCAATACACAGTGTTAATTCTAAGATGGAAGGTAAGGTTTTTTTTTTTTTTTTAATGTCTCATTTTATATCTTGAGACCCTCAACTCTATCAAGAGTTGGATAACATGCTTCATCATTGGAATCATAGACAGTAATTTTATTGATCAGAGTTTGTATTCAATCATTTTTTTCCAGTCATATCCAACTATTTGTGACCCATATGAGGTTTTCTTGGCAAAGATATTAGAAATGGTTTACCATTTCCTTCTCTAGGCCATTTTACAGACTAGGAAACCTAAGGCAAACAGAGTTAAATGACATTCCCAGGGTCACTCAGCTAGTAAGTGTCTGAGGTTGATTTAAACTTATGCAGGGGAGTATTCCAGACTCCAGTTCTGGTGGTCTATCTATCCCACCACCTAGCTGCCCTTAGAATATTTTTTATCCATTTAAAAATTTTTTTGAATATTTTCCCATAGTTATGTTTCATGTTCTTTCCCTCTCCCCCAACCCCCTCCATAGACAACGCACAATTCCACTGGGTTTTACATATATCATTGATTAAGAACTAATTCCATATTATTGATAGTTGGACTAGAGTTATCATAGAATTTTTACAATTGTTTGTTTTGACAATGCTGTTGTTGTTGAGTAAATTATTCTCCTGCTTCTACTTATTTCATTCTTCATCAGTTTAAAAAAGTAATCAAAATTATTATTTTTTTTTCTAATATTGATGTTATAGAATAAATTATTCTACTGAATATTTCATGTCTATTAGAGTGGTAAAGTTTATAAAAAATGCAAAAGAAAAATACTGGAGGCACTGAAGGAAAACAGGCACCATAATGTGCATTGGTGAAGCTGTGAATTTGAATAGTTATTCCAGAAAGCAATTTGTAAATATACCTTGAAAGTTACTAAACAGTTTCTACCCTTTGACCTAGTCATGCTACCCTTAGGGCTATATATCTCCAAAGACACTGAAGAAAGAATAAAAGGAACCATATGAACAAAAATATTTATAGCATCCCTTTTTGTAATAGGAAAGGATTGGGAAGTAAGGAGTGTCCATTAATGAGGGAATGCCTGATAAAATTATGGTACATGAAATTAATGGAACCCTGTTTTGTTTAAGAAATGACGGGGAATAATTTCAGGGAATCCTAGGAAGACTTTTATGAATGAATGCACTGTAATATAATGTCTAGGATTTTTTTTTTGGGTCATGACTTTCAGATAGTCCAATAATTCTTAAATTGTCTCTCCTGGATCTATTTTCCAGGTCAGTCACCTATTCATTTATTTATTTATTTATTTATGTGCTCATTTATTTATTTATTTGTTTGTTTGTTCGTTTATTTATTTATTTATTTAAAACCCTTACCTTCCGTCTTGGAGTCAATACTGTGTATTGGCTCCAAGGCAGAAGAGTGGTAAGGGTGGGCAATGGGCGTCAAGTGACTTGCCCAGGGTCACACAGCTGGGAAGTGTCTGAGGTCAGATTTGAACCTAGGACCTCCCATCTCTAGGTCTGGCTCTCAATCCACTGAGCTACCCAGCTGCCCCCAATTAGAGCATTTTTTGAACAACTATGGAGCACTTTAATTACTTTGTCTCAGAACTTCCTGGTCATATCCTTTGACTATTTATCAATGGAAAATGCTTTATATTATAAATTTGACTTGGTTCTCTATATATCAGTAACACCTAAAATCTGTGAGGTCAAAATTATTCAGACGATGAAAATAGTCAGATACTGCAATTAGGAGGGTGAGGGTCCTTTACAGGCAAATTTTTGTTTGCAGAACTACAAAGTTTCTGTCTTATCTAAACTTTTTATCTTCCCATGACCTTGTCAGAGTGCTCTGCACATAGTGGATGTATTCTGTATATCTGTCAAATTCAATTAATTTGTGAAGGTAGTATAGACTGGCAAAGGAAAGTTTAGATAGGAAGAAAAACACACATATAGATAATGGAGTTAGAGTTGAGCATATTATACATATATGTACATATATATTATTTTTATTATTATACCCAGATTAGATTAGATGGTAGATACTGGTGACTGAAGACAAAAAAAAAAAAAGACAAAAAAAAGGTAGGAGGTAGCAAGGTTACTACAAACCTTAAAAGCTAGAACTCTAGAGGAATTTGGACTTGATAGAGATGGATGGGAATTCATCATAGAATACCCTTGAGCAGAGAAAGGATGTGATAAAATGATGCTTCATAGATATATACTTTTTGCTCAAATATTTATTAATTGAATAGAAGCAAAGAAAAACTAGAGTCAGAGAAAATGGAGAAACCATATAAGAGATTATTTAAATGAAACATGGATGAGGTAACTCATACTTGAATTGGGACATTTTAGAGGTGCCCCTAAAGTCAAGTAGTATGATGATGAATTTCACAAAAACATTTCCCCAAATAAATGCCTTTATGTATTTACAGAATATCAGCGGGAATCGTCTTCGTGTAACAGAAAACTGACCAAGTCTAGCTCTTAAGAGCATGCTGCATTTCACAGATTAGCTTCAGAGCGTGCAAAAGTAGTTTTCAGCTATTGCTTTTCTAACGATGAGGTGAAGAGATGTGTTCTTATTTGGCTACTGAGCTGGAACAAGGTGTGCATTCAAAAGGACAGAGTGAATCTGTCTGCCTGTCTGTCTTGTCTAGTTGCAAGGGAAGAGGCAACACCTGTTTTAAGTTTCTGGGTGTGGGGAGAGAGAGAGAGAGAGAAAGAGAGAGAGAGAGAGAGAGAGAGAGAGAGAGAGAGAGAAATAGAAAGAACTAGTGAGCTAGTGCCCAACAGCTTGCTCTCTCCTTGAAGGTCAACATGAAGCCATATGTTCTTGCTTCTGTCCTTGCCTTAGGTGAAGAAATATCAGAGACAGAATGGACTAGATTACAACCGTTATATTTCAAATAAATTGAATCTATGCTACAAACTAACTTCTTTCCAACTCTATTCTTATGTCCTTTTTTTAGCCTTAAAAAGATTTTTGATCAAAGCAAGCCTCACTAATTACATAAGCCAGCCTAACGGATTCCAGTGTGGATACTGGGCTACACCTATAAATTAGAATGTTGGGAGCAATGGAGATAGTGTGGTGGCCTAACTATGTATGGAATGCTGGACTTGAAGTCCACTAGACCAGAAGTCAAATATTACATCTGAAATTTACTGAGTGACCGTGGGCAAGTAACTTTGCCTCCCTGGGACTCAGTTTCCTCATCTGTAAAATGGGAATAATGGAACTATAGTACCTACTGTTGTGAGAGATTCAAATGAAGATAGAATGTATATAAAGTGCTTTTCAAACTATAATGCCATTTAAAATGTTAGCTAAAAAAAAATAAAGAACATGTGAGGGAGTGGAAGTGCTTTGTATTCTGATCAGAGATTTGTCCATCTGACTGACAAAGTACAAGTGATATACTCAGGAGAATGGTCCCTGCTAAGCTATTTTCTTATAAATTTCTTACAAATGTTATTTTTAAAATATGTATAAAATCAGAACAATGTGTTATGCTGAGTATATAAAAAAAAAATCTGTCAATGATCAAAGATTATCCATGAGTGAAATTCCTTATCACAGTTACTGCTTTTGGTCTGGGTGCTGTTTTGTCAGACAGTGCACATTTTGAAACCAGAATATTATAAGAAAACTAATATTGAAAGGAAAAAAAAATCCCAAATGCATTTGTTTTAAATGTATTTTAAAACTGTGTGATTAGAATGTTAGTAATTAAAATTTGTCCTAGAGGTTTTGCCTTCTTGGAAGAATTAAAATACATGCCATTATTTTTGTTTGAAATTAATGTTTTAGGGGACAATTAGGTGTTCAGTGGATTGAGAGCCAGGTGTAAAGGTGGGAGGACCTGGATTCAAATATGGTCTCAGATACTTCCTAGCTGTTGTAAGGATACTTTTGGTAACTGTATCCAAAAGTCCCTGTTATCTGTTGTTGTTTATAAGAAGAGGCCACCTGGCTGTTTAGGCCATGACTTCAGGGCCATTTGCAATTATCAGTTTAGCTGAGGAGACTGGTATAAAAATTTAACCAATTTTAATAAGTTATAGGATTTAAAGGGTTGTAGGATATAATAGGTAGGGGTCCCTAAATTTAAGGGGATTTCTAATAACACACCCACTTTTCTGACGCCTCACGGAGTCTCTTTTCTTCCTGGAAAACCAGGTCTACTCTAATCCTCCTTATACTCATTAAAACCCAATTTTCTAACTAAATAACCTAACATCCATATAAAATAAATTATATAAACCTTGGAATTGATCCATTATATTAAGTATTCCTTTTCCTTCTGTATGATCATACATACTTTGAAGGGAAAGTTATTTGTTTATAAGCCTATATCTTTTGCTTTTTAGAATATTGTCTTTCAAGATCTCTTCTCATTTATATAGAAACTGTGATATATTGAGTGATCTTGACTTATTCCTTGATGATTGAGCTCCTTTCTGGATGCTTGCAGTATGTTTTCTTTGACACTTGAGTTCTGGATTTTGGCTATGGCATTCCTGTGATTTTTCTTTTTGGCCTTTCTTTCAGGAGGCGATCAGGAGATGGAATTTTTCTTTTTACATTTTGCCCTTTGGTTCAAATATATCTAAATAATTTTTGTCTATAATTTTTTGAAATAGTATCCAGGATTTAAAATTGAAAAAAAATCATGGTTTTCAGAAAGCCCAGTGAATCTTCTGTGATCTTTTTATCATATGTTTTTCTGGTCAGTTAAAAAATATAGCAAATTTGTTATATTTTCTTCTTTTTTTTTTTTCAAACTTTTGATTTTGTTCTATTGCTTCTTGCTGTCTCATAGAGTCATTGGTTTCTGTTTTGTCAATTCTATTTTGTTGGGTGTCCATAATTAGGGGAAATTTACAACTTTTGTTCTAGGCTATTTATTCTCCTTCCAATTATTTCCTCAAGAGCTCTAATTTATTTATCTTTTGCTTCATTTCTTTTAGGTTTTCATCTAGTCCTTATGGAAATAACATTTTTTCTTTGAGTTTCTGTTTATAGTTTTTATGGAATTACTTTCTCCTTGTAAGTTGGATTTTTGATATCTTTGGAACTATTCTATTTTCTTTAAAATGGTTGTTATCTTCTTTGACTTGCTTATCTCTCCAATCTTAGTTCTTGAATGGAAGCTTTATTCCAGAATCGCACTTCACCTTCTTGTGCAGTTTGTGGTAAAGTGGTCTTCTCTGCTTCTAGATATGGACCACCTGGACTCCTAGGCTGACTTCCATTACTTAGGGTTAAGCTCCCATGGATCTCTGTGGTTTAGAGTGCTAGATCTTCAGTGCCCTAAATGGCACCTCAGAGATTGTGGCACTGGGGTAACCTGACATAGTGTTGATGCTTATGTTCCCTTCCAAGGTCAACACTGTAGATTTTCTACCATTCTGGAACTATCTCAGAGTCTTCTGCTCTGACTGCTTTCAGATAAAGAGGCTTACATGCATTTCTGGTCAACCTCTCATAGTGCTGATAGACTACCAATCTTGTTTGTTGTACTAGTGCTAGCTTTTTTGTTGAGCCACTTTCCTATTGTTTGTGGGCCTCTGGCTGACTTTTTGTACAATTATGGATTGAAAATCACCCACCATGGTTTCTCATTAGATTTCTTGATCATTATTTGGTCTGGGGTGGTTTTTAGTTTTTAGTTTTTTGTTATTTTTTTTTTTGCTGGAGATGTATGTGATATTTAAGCTATCTGCAAGCAAGGGAGATTCAGATAGCCATCCTGGCTAGAATCCCATTAAATACTCTTTAAACATTGAGGCACAAAAGACTGACGAGATACTAAATTCCTTTTTATAGCAGACAGGAACTTTTCTAAAAACAAAACTCTCTTTTAAAAACTATATTCCCTAAGAATCTCCTCTCCTCCTTTTCACTCATATATATTTATCTTGTGGGTATCCTATTTGGCTGAAACAAGAACAATTTTAATGCAAATTTGTTTAGTAATTTTGACTGCAAATTTATATTTAAAGCAATAGCTAGAAATGAGTGGGCAGAAAGTGAAAGGAGAGAGTGCTTCAGGGCAGGATGGACGTGTGTTACTAAGAAAAACTAAAGGAGAAATGATGACAAAAGACTTGAGACCTAGGAAGAATTTTGGAGCAGAGAACCTGAAAAAAGAATTCTAGGTCTGGAAAAGACCATAAGGAGAATGCAGTGCAACCATTTCATTTTAGACATTAAGAAACAGACCTAATAGAGTTAAGGAAATTCCACTGCCTCAATAATGGTTCAAAATTCCTCAGTCTAGCATTGATGGTCCTCTATAGCATGAACCCAACATGTTTTTGAGATATATCTCCTACTAGACCCCTATTTATACTTTACACTTCAACCAAATTAAACTACTTACTGTTACCCAACATAAATCAAGCTTCCCTCCCTGCAGATATTTACTTATGCTTTTCCCTCTTCCTGGAATTAATTCTCCTTAAATTTCTGCTTTATTAAATTCTACTTAACATACCACTTTCCTTTTTCCAGAAGCTTCTAATGATTTCCTTTTTTCTCTAGGAAAGAAAAACCATACACCTTTCTTTATGGCATTCTTTAAGGCATTTAAAGTAATTAAATTAAACATAATTGTAATTCTAATTTTTTCAGGTTTCTTGCACATCATTCTTCTGTGCTCAGCATTCCAGCCCAATAGGCCTCCTTATTGCTTCTCATACATCCTAATTCATCTTTCACCTCTGTGTGTTTGCACAGAATTTTCTCAAAGGAATTCAACTACCCTACCTTTGACTCTTATGATCCCTTCTAGTTGAAACTCAAATGCCATCTTTGACTTAAGCCTATCCTGATTCCGCTACTTGCTATTGCTCTTCCCCTACTTTGTACTTATTTCATATACATGATAATATTTATCTGATTATGTTCTACATGTCTCATCCTATCCCCACCCCCACCAGTAGACAGTAAACTCATTGAAGGCAGGGACAGTTTCATTTTTGTCTTTGTTTTCTTAATTGAATTATTCTTCATTTCCCAGTTGAAATGCTACCTCCTTCATGAAGTTTTCACTGAATCTTCCTCCCTCACATTCCCTCTCTCTTTCTTTCTCTCTCTCCCTCAACATGAAAGGCTACCTGATGTAATACAGAGGCATCAAACACACAGCCCACATGCTCCTAAGTGTTATAGATTAAAATGTAATTATGAAATACGTTAATAAAATAACAAAAATTAAATACAAATAATGTTAATATGTGCTTTTCTGGGTTTTCTGAGTCCACAGAGATCCTTTTATATAGTTTGGTGGCTCCCATTTTTATTTGAGCTTGACACCAATAGTGGGGTAGATAGGGGGGTGAACTTAAGATTCACAGAGGCCTAGATTCAAGTCCTGCCTCTGTTTTATGCTAATTTTGTTATTTAATCTAACAGAAAACTTTAAGATTATAAATTACAGATGAGTTGCTGATATGTTTTGGCAGAATGAATTTTCACACTGAGAATTTCCTACATGAATAAAATTAAGCTTATACTATCCCACTGTAAAGGTTAAATTTAGTAGTTGGACTTAAATTATATGAAATAATGTGGTCGTAAGTCAGAAGTTTATGTACAAAATAGAGGGGAAACAATAAAGTAGAGAATGTGAGAGAGGTTAGAGAAAATACCTATACTAGTCTTCAGCCAGGATCACCAGGTAGTGAGTAACTATGAGGCCTCCTCTAAGATAAGATGGAAGCTAGTCTCTTAGGAAATTAGGAAAGGAGTCAGCTCTTTTCACTCACTCAAAGAAGTAGTCCAAGAGTCAGAATCTAAGTTGAAGCCACGATCCAAGCCTCCAAGCTGCAGTCTCTAGTGAAGTTCCCTTGAAGACTATCTCTAGGAGAGATTATCTACCAGACTCAACTTCACCAGAATGCCTCCAGCCCAAGCGTTTCATGGCTTTTATGGTGGTTTCCTGTATCTGCTCCTTTTCGCAGGGGCCAGTCACAGTCTTCAAATTGTCCAGTACTGCCCAGGGGCAGTGTCCATGGGATAGACTTCTCACCTCTAAAGGTGTTAGCTCTCCCTAGGATACACATGTTTCTGAGTGTGTGAACTCCCAAAAGAATTCAAAAGTTTCTGGCTATTTGAGCTAGAAAAAAGGGTGGAGTTCTTCAAACATCTTACTGGCCTCCCACCCAGCACCAAGCAAGGTGTGAATTCACCAAGTGGTTCTTGAGTTCCTCCACCTAGTTCAAGCTTGTGTTGATTCAATCAAAAGGTAGACAAAGGAGAGTTAATCCTGTCCTCACAATCTAGTGAGGTACTAAGTAGGGGTACTTAAGTTATTGTTAACCAAATCTTTAACTCCAACTAGACAAAGAGAACAAAGGATTTATTAGATTTCCACAAGTATAAACTCAGAATAGACTAAGAGAACAAAGAATTTCCTTTCACACCACCACCATACTGTCATTTCTATTCTCTTTTGTATTTTAGCTATTTGTGTACTCATCTAGCTATTTATTCAGTTTTGACCAAGTTCCAAAAGTTATACCTGCAGGATAGCCAGAAAGTATTTCCAAGATCCAGGGCTTGATTTCTAGTTAGTCTGAGTGTAAGACAGATTAAAATAAAAATGTCATATTTATTTAATTCAATAATATTTATTAATCCCATTCTATATGCAAAACAACCATGTTAGGCACTGGGAATATCCTCTTCATTTTTCAGATGACAAGTTGAGGTAGAGAAAGGTTGAATAATGTGACTAAGGTCACTTAACTATCAAGTAAAGAGATGGGACCTATACTCAGAACTTCTGACTCCAAATCTAGGGTTCTTTCCTGATGCCACAGCTGTCTTCTTTTGATATAATCTTATCCTTGTCCTTTCCAATCCTTACCTTAGCAACTTGATCCCATTTGCAGACCTTTCTCAGGATCCACTGTTGCTGTAGCCTATTGTGAAACCAGTTGTCATAGGTAATAGTGTCTAGATAACAAAACAATCAGTTGGGGTGACTTGTATAGATACAATGAAAAAGTAAATCCAGTTTTTTTTTACCTCTGGAAGCTGATGAAGATAATTGCCAAGTCTTAGGTATATATATTCTTGTTCCCTTTGTCCTAGTTTCTAAAAATGATAGATTCTCAGAGCTGGGGTCTCTCTCTCTTTCTCTCTCTCTCTCTCTCTCTCTCTCTCTCTCTCTCTCTCTCTCTCTCTCTCTCTCTAATCTTCAGAAGGCATCAGCCAAGTCCTTTCTCCAGCTTTCTCACCCTCCTTTCAAAGCTCTCTAAGCCTATCCACTCCCTTCTCAAAATGTAGCACCTCTGATTATAATACTTCACATGTGCTCTAACTAGGGCATGGTAACAGTGCAACTCTCACTTCCCTAGTGTGGACGCTTCAACTCCTGATGCAACTGGTAAGATTTAAATTAATCTCCAATAACTCCAAGTATTATATTATATAAAGTTTATTAATAATCATTTGAAGTAGAAGGAATAAAAACCTAATTAAGACCACGTAAGTAAATTCTCCTGCCACTTACCTCATACCACCTCCACAAAACACAATCATGGGAAGAGCAAGAGAGAGGCAGGGCTACACAAAACTTATATCCTCCCTACATCAATCAGCATGTGACATGAGGAGGAAAGTGCAATGCTGGGTATTGGAGCTTCTGAGGAATAGATTCTAATTACACAGTCCCTCTGTGATTCCCATAGGAAATGAGCACATAGAAATCTCCCAGATTTACATGCCTACTTTCCCCATGGTATCAGTACACATAACCAACTTATATCTCTAAAGATCTTTAACATACAATATTGCACTTTCTAAGGGGAAATTACAATAATTTGGGGATAAAAAGGGAAATCAAAAAGAAAACAGAACAATGATTGCTAGGTGCAATGACAAAAAAAAAAACAGGTAGGGGGCAGTCCCCTCTGGAGTGAGAGTTTACATTCAAAATAAATGAGTTCAACCCCCCACAGTTCAATTTCACTACATCCCAAAGTTTATTCTGGATCCTTTGGCATAGTGTGAGGTTTCTGCAGGCACCTCTGTGGCGCCTTCCCAAATGGTTCACTTTCTTGATTTGGGGAAGTAATAAGTTTCTTATCCTAAAATTACTCTCAAACAAGAAAAATTTTTATAAATCTAGAATTATATTCTAATTATACAATCCCCCCTGAGGAAAGTGTTGACAAACACACATATCGCCCAGGGGTATATGGCTGAGTTATGAGGTATGTGAATCAATTGTCAAAAATATAAAAACAAACAAATAGGAGAAAAGAAAAAAAATCAAAATTAAATGGTATATAAAAATTCTGAGTAAGCAAGAATAAGCCCATAGCAGGTCCTAGAATCAGAGCCTATAGGACCATTGCAGCAATATGCACTCACCTAATCAGCAGCCAGGACTATAGAAAATTGCCACATTATGAAGGAGAAAGAAAAAGGACTAGATTTTGAAGCAGGTAGGAAATATCATTCCCTGATTTTACTTTCACTTACAGGGATAGGGGAGTCAAAATTATAGCCAAACCAAGATACTTTGTCCGAACCTGGCACGGGGAAATCCTGCGTCTGATATTGTCAAACAGCCACTTCCTTGAACCCCCAAAACAAGTGGAAGAAAGAAGAGCCAGTGCACATTGAAAGAAGTACCAAAAATCCCCCAAATCACAAGAGCCCATTTAATGATAATAGCAAAAAACCCCCACTAAAATTAGGATTCAAATGGGTCTCTATGGCCACTGAAGCTCATGGATACTTGTCACAAATTCTCCAGATCTAGCTAATCTGTCAATCTTGGCTTAGATTTTTTAAAATTTTAAAATAAAGTCTATTACTGCCATCATTCAAAAATATGGCAGGAGAGCCCAGAAAAAACACAAACCTCTTCATCAAAAGATAAAAACTTTTTGGGTCTAAAACATCACCAAGAATCTAGATCATTTTGGTAGAAGGGTAGAGTGAGCTGAAAAGTTATAAATATTAAGAACCATCCAGAAGCTACTAGGCTTCATGGGAAATGCTCCCTTTCAGGAACCATCCAGAAGTACCATGTTCCTTAGGAAAACCTTCCCACCTCCCAGATGAGACTATAATAGCCACAAAAGGCATATCTTTATATGTCTCATCCATTGCATTTTTATAAATGCAGAGGTGGGGAATACAACAGAGCTATAGCACTTCACTTCAACTACTAAATGGATCCTTTACCTCTTGTTACAAACAACTCAAAGGCATGCAAATGATCAGTCAGAGGTAGTGGTGCTACTAAATATCTAAAAATCACTTATGAAGACCCATTAAAACCAAAGGTTACTGATACAGGTTGTAACCAGTTTGATGGAGTCCATCCATCATCATCTATGTGACAGTTAGCAAAGACAAAAAGGCACAAAAGGCAATATAGTCAATACATGACCTCAGTGGATCTGGTGAGAAACCCAGCATCCATAAGGATTTATGGTTTTGCCATGGAAAAGGGTTTGTCCAAGTTGACTATGGGCTTTTACAATGGTATTTTCTCCAGTCCAATCATAGGGGGAAGTACAAATAAAGACAATGTAACAGAACATTTAGCTAATGGCCAAAACACAGTAGCTTAAAATGACATAGTGTAATAGAATAGTATAGATTAGATTAATATATGAACTTAAAAACACAATTGAATTTAAAATAAACAGTCAACAAATACAATATATGTGACAGGATACAGGCACTGAATTCAAGAGTCCTTTTCTCCAATTCTGATTGGTGCTATGGAGACTTCTTCACTATTTGGAGGGGAACAAACTGAAACAGTTAGCAATGGAGTCTGAAAAGCTAAAAATTCACCTCCAGACTCTTTAAGGTTCCTTTCTCTCCTGAGTATCATCATCCATCTAGATTCCTTTGGTCACACCTCTGGTGTTCCCCAGTGTGGACGAACCCCATATTGGATGTGTTGTAGAGACTGAGCAGGCCAAAATGGCAGGGGGGGTGTAGGGAAATGAATCTCCCTCCTGAATCTCAGGATTACTCAAGCTAATTGCAAGGACAAGTGCACTCAGGAACAATAGGAAGAAAAGACACCCTAAAACTTTTATAATACACTGCTCTTTCATAGAGTGAGCCATGCTTGCAATTCTACTTATTAAATTGGTTGCAAATCTACTTCCTGTCTGTAGATGGCACTAGCCTAATATGTACCGGCTAGGAGTAAAGTGAAGAGGTTTGGAGAGTTTTCTTCCTTCCCCTCCCCCTAGGGGTAAAAATGCCAGGGAATACATGCTACTAAGTGGGAGTGCTGTGGCACTAGCTGAGGGGTGCCTACACTCTGGTGCTTTAGACATGTGGGGGTTTAGGAAAGGCCTTAAAGAGAGAGAAAACTTCTAGGAATATCATAAGGCTAAAGTTTCCCAATTTAGCCCAATAATTAATACCTTCTAATAACAAAAAAAGTGAGCTGAAATTATTAACTTCCTCCAACACTCTGGGATTCTGAGCTGAGAGATGGTAGCTTGTTGGGGTGGGTGGCAGGTGGGAAGTGTTGCTTCTCCCAGGTAAAAGGAATCAGAAGGGTTAGAGACTAATTGTTGCTAAAAAAAAAAACAAAAAACAACCACGCCTGGCTTCCAAGGTAGCAGCAAGCACTCAGCTGTTAGCATTGTAAGGGAAAGGTGGGTTTAAACTTTACCAGCCCTGTGGAAAGTGGCTCACAAGGACCCCCAGCCAGTGTGTGGTCAAATGTGGGAGGCAATGGCTGCAGCAGCAGCAGGAGCAGAAGCAGTAGGAGGGCAGCAAATGCTTTTAAAACTAATTTGTCTTTAAGAATTAGTCTACAACTTAGAGCAGAACTAGAATTCTAAACTCCAGAATTCTGGTCACCATAAATGTAAGATTTAAATTAATCTCCAAAAACTCCAAAAATTATATAAAGTTTATTAATGATCACTTGAAGTAGAAGGAATAAAACCTACTTAACAAAAATAAGACCATTTGAGTAAATTCTCCTGTCACTCACCTCACACCACCTCCACAAATGCGGTCATGGGAAGAGCGAGAGAGGAGGGGCTTCACAAAACTTAGATCCTCCTTATGTCAGCATGTAATGTGAGGAGGAATATGGGATGCTGGGAATTGTAGTTTCTGGGGAACAGATTCTACTTATACAAACTGAAGATTACATGAGATTTCTTTCTGCCAAATCATACCATTGAGATTTTTAACTTACAGTCCACAAAAATCTCCCAGGTTTTTTGTTTGTTTGTTTTAATAAGAACTGCTCTCTTGTAAAAATATCAAATCTCATCTTGATACATTTAGGCAGCATTCCAATTTGTCAAGACTTTTTAGGGGTGCTCATTTGGTAGCTATCTATCCATCCTGACTTTGTGCAATCTGCAAAACTAATTATTTATGATATATACATCTTAATCCCAGACAATGATGAAAATGTTAAATAACACAGGGCCAAGCATATATATCTCTGGAGTTCTCCACTGGATTCCTCCTTTCAAGTTGACATCTAACCATTAATGACTATTTTCTGGATCTGACTTCAAATCAGTTCTAAATATGACTCTACTATTATATAGACCATACTATTTCATCTTGTCCATAAAAATAGAATAAGAGATTCTGTCAAATGCTTTGGTGAAATTAAGATAACAACATGTATATAAATATCTTGCTCTGTCTCTATCTTTACCTCTGTTTCTTTCTGTTGTTAGACTGGCATGACCTGTTCTTTGATAAAAAATTTATTGGTATCTTTGATTATGTCATCTATACTTTTGAATATATTTATTTATTCCTTTTACAGTAATCTTTATAACTAAGAATTAAAAAAAAACTCAACTTGACAAAACTAAGGAATGGGAATTTGCCTTCTTTCATCTCTTCTTAAGGACCAAGATAGAACATTATAATCATACAACATTTAGTTTTGGTTGTTTTTCTTGTTGTTGCTATTCTTTCTATTTACATTATAACTAATTGTTTCCTGGTTCTTCTTGTATCACTTTGCTTCCGTTCAGATAAGTTTTCCCATACTTCTAATAGGCATTATTATAATAATCATTTTTTCAATAGCATAATAACATTTTATTCCACTCATTTACCACAATTGATGGTCATCTACTTTGTTTCTAGCTCTTTTCTGCTAGAAAAGTGCTGCTGCATTTTTATCATTGAACTCCTTAGAATATATGCTTATCATTGTGATTTTTGGGTTAGAAGGTAGCTCTTTACATTTTAGACAATTTCTCATAATAATAATTCCAAATTACTTTTTGGCATAGTTGATAGTTGAGTTGAGCCACACCTATGTGAATGGTCTTTTATTGGGCCCTTATTTCTACCATCTCTCCAATATTCCCATCTTTTGTCATCTTTACCAATTTGCTGAATATGAAGTAAAACCTCCAAGTTATTCTGGTTTGAATTTCTTTAATTGTTTGTGATTTGGAATTGCTTTTCATATGATTGAATAGCCTTTTTAATTATTATTTTGTTTGTTCCCAATTATATGTATTCCCAATTACATATACAATCATTTCCAATCACATGTATCTCATTCCCAATTACAACAGTTTTTCCTATTTGTGTTCTCATATTTTGCAATTCAAATTCTTTCCCTCCCTCCTCTTCTCAGTCCCCAAGATGGCAAATAATCTGATATAATGAATCTGTGACAATTGGCTTCTAATTTCTGACTTTGTCACTCACTTCATGTCTAGGAATGTCACTCCTCTAGTTTGGTTCAGATGTCTATTCCTGAGCCTACTTCCTAGGGCTAGGAGCACTGATCTACTTTAGGCAAATTACTTATTTTCTGTCATCATCTGTAAAATGTTGGGGGTGGGGTAAACCTAATGATTTCTATTACTGTCCTTAGTTTACATAAATTGTATCGCATCTATCAAAGGATAACAGCTTTGACAAATGGTAATACAAGGGAACAACAAACTGAAATTCGAAGAAAGGTACAAGTATTAGAGTAAACGTGGATCCCAGAGGAAAATGATCATCCCACAACCCACTCAGACTAGTTAAGGAGTCAGTCAAGCTATTTTGGGCAGTGAGGAGAAGAAATGAGCAAGAAAACTCATGGCTTCCTCTTCGGTATTCATCTTCATGTATCTTCTGAGTCAGTCTTGCAATGCTGAGAAGTAGGAAGTATGGATAATATTGGCAGCTGTCCTGGTGAAAGTAGTCCTAGCCAGCCAGGGGTATTTTGGTCTCTTTTGGTTTAATATCATGGCACTTGAGCAGCTTCACCATGAGAAAGTGTCTCCCCACCCCCAAATTTTGTTCCACAAACTCAATCATACGCTCCGTAGTCCTTTCTCCATTTTTTTTATCCTGGGACTCCATTCTAGGAGCATAGGGCCACAACCAGTAGGCAATGGGCCACAACCAGTAGGCAATGGGTCACACAGTCGCTCAGGGGCACCCAGCTGGGAAGTGTCTGAGCCCCGACTTGAACCTAGGACCTCCAGTCTCTAGGCCTGGCTCTCAATCTACTGAGCTAGCCCAGCTGCCCCTACTTTAGGTTGCAGTTTCTTTAGCAGATGTAGTTTTTACAGGGTGGGGTTGCTAGCCCCACGCCCAACCCTCCTCCTTTTTTCATCCGGGCTAGGGACCGTCCTTAGCTCAGGAGTGGTAAGGGTGGGCGATAGGGGTCAAGTGACTTGCCCAAGGTCACACAGCTGGGCGTGTCTGAGGCCAGATCAGAACCTAGGACCTCCAGTCTTTAGGCCTGGCTCTCAATCCACTGAGCCACTCAGCTGCCCCAAAGGATTATAGTATCTCTGACTTTCATAATTGCATCCTTGACTTTAAGAGCATTTGTTCCCCTTTAGTTCAAAAGCTGATATCAAACCTGAGAGACAAACACCAAGACAATGATTTGTATGTATATCTCAAGGCTTATCTACACCAATTGTAGGGACAGCCTGAGTACCAATTCTGTGACATTGGTTTAAAGGTTTGGAATCAGCCTTTGGTAAGTTTAGGGTAGTCTAAAGAACAAGGGATTTCTAATGATCAGAGTGATGACAAGGTTTAGACCTAGAAGAGGCCTAAGAGATCACTTTTATAGCTCAAGGAACTGAGGGCATGGAAAGGTAAAGGAACTCGATCTCCCTGAAAGTCACACAGGTAAAGAAGTGTGCTCACTCAAAGGGCAAAGCAATTTGATTGTGGATGTCACAGGATAATAAAGTACTTTAAGAGGCCTCAGAGGCCATCTAGTACAATCTCCTCATTTTACAAATAAGTAAACTAAGGACCAGAGAAGTTAAGTGATTTTCGCCCATGATTATAAAAATGGAAAGTATCAGAGGTGGGATTTGAACTAGGTTTTCTGACCTTATAGTTAATGCTATTTCTAGTGCAATATGTAATGAGCATATCTTTACCTTGATCCAATAATGCTTCATATTAATCAGGAGAGTGACATCAGTTTATCAGGACCTATTTTTCTAAACACTTAAAGTCATCTTGAAATGTGACATAAGTTATTAGTATATTGATATAAGCCACCTTGGCCACCAATTTATCTCAGCTAAAAAACTATTAACACATGGTTCTTTCTCTCTTTTTTTTTAACCCTTAACTTCTGTGTATTGGCTCCTAGGTGGAAGAGTGGTAAGGGTGGGCAATGGGGGTCAAGTGACTTGCCCAGGGTCACACAGCTGGGAAGTGTCTGAGGTCGGATTTGAACCCAGGACCTCCCGTCTCTAGGTCTGACTCTCAATCCACTGAGCTACCCAGCTGCCCCATGATTCTCTCTTAAAAAGTAGATCTCAGTGAGACTAGATTGCCTGGTATTCCTTCAGTCTGTTTATAACCATGATGGAATAGTCTTACACTTCAGTGGATACTGGATTTAAGCCAAGCAAAGATGCAGAAGGGAAGACCATAACATTGTCTATGACCAGAGGCTTGAAAATAAACCACTCCTTGACCCTCTGGCTTTTTGGAACCATACAGAACCAGCTGGAGGCTGATCAGAAACTGAACTAGGTGAGGTCTGATCTGACCCATCACTGCCTACCATCATCAGATCTGGCTGTTTAGATAGGAGTTTCCCAAACCTCTGATAGACCTTTGGGCCACTATTTTTGAGGCTGTCTTGGAGGTGGTCAGGTTATTTTTTTAAGTTTGTATTTAGTTTAGCATTGTTTTATGTGGTGCAGTTTGGGTGTAATGCTGAGTTGAATATTCATTCCGTATTATACATTTTAGGATGCTTAGATGAGTTTCATTGTGAGGGTAAGTTTGTATTTAGTTTAGCATTGTTTTATGTGGTGCAGTTTGGGTGTAATGTGAGGGTAGCAATCCAAATAGGGACATCCTCTGTTAAGCAAACTGAATATAGTTAATAAAGTGCCAATATTGCTTGAAGTAAGTAAGAGCAATTTGATTAACTAAATCATTGAGTATTTTGCTTTTCCTTTAAGAAAAAGTTCTGGATATTTTTTCACATACCTTAGACACTTGTACTCAAGAAGTCAATTTAAGAGGCTTAATACTGATCCTTATTTAGGCATCCAGGTTGCACAATGGATAGAACTGTCTACCTGGAGTCTTAGAAAAGTTGGGTTCCAATCTGGCCTCAGGCAGATTGCTAAATATGAGCCTGGAGAAATCACCTGATTTCTATCTACTTTGGTTTTCTCATCTGTAAAATGGTGATAAGAATAGTACTAACCTCCCAGAGTTGTGAGGATAAGATATGATTATATATGAAAAGCCCTTTGCAAACCTTGTTATCATCATCATCATCATCATCATCATCATCATCATCATCATCATCACTAGAGACATCTGGCATGATAGCAAATCAATAACGATATCCCTGGTTCTGATAGTGTCTTCTCATTTTCAAGAGAATTCCACCAGAACCAAGCAACTTTTCGACAACAACAGAAAGTCAACTTCAGCTCCTTTCAATAACATAATTGTAACATATCTGGTGTATCTTTCATCAGTCACTCCAGAATGTTTTTGTTTCTCTGAGGATTATTTCTAAATGAGGGTCATAGGGATTTGCTTTATGTGGCAAAGGGCATCAGGAGGTGCCTTTGCAAGCTTTTTTTGTTGTTTTGTTTTGCTGTGGGTGGTAGAGTCCCTGCAATAACCGCCTGTGCTTCCATTAAGGATGTTTCATTTGATGCTTTGCATCCATATGTTTTTCAAAATTAGTTTATAGGAAACTGTAACCGTTTTCCTCATCCCAGAAGTCAAAAGTTCCCAAGAATGACAGCAAATTGACTTTTGTGTAATTTCCTTAGTTCACTGATGCTGAGGAGCATTTTACCATCTGAGGTTTCTGAGTGGTACTCAGAGGAAAATGGGTCTTTCCCTTGAAATAGCAGGAAACATATGGGAGTTAGATCTTCTGTGTTAAATTAATAGTTGGGGAATCAGAGTTTTGCCAAGTTTGTACCAAATTCACTGAAGAAGGAAAGTCCTTTTCCTTCATGGAAAAACTTGATTGTTAAACTGAGATTGGATCTGTTAAGAATTTCAATTTGCACATTGGTTTAATTTGGAAGCTCACATTCTATTTTACTTTCAAAGAAGGTTTCCTTGGGTTTCATTGAAGTTTTCTTAAATGCTAAAGTTTGCATTGGGGTATTTACATTAACAGACATATGGTATGTGTAAAAATAAGTTACCAGCTAGTATTAGAGATGGAAAAAGTCAGTTATTATACTGACAGGCTGCTGTTAGCCTGTACTTTAGAAAATGTCTTTCAATTCATTGCTGATTGGATGGTAGGAATTGAACGTGCATACTGAGCTAAGAGATCTTTCTTTGCTCTTTGCTCTTTCTCCCTTTGGATTATGGTCCACATAAATAAAGAAGCAGTGTGACATAATGTATAGAAGCTAGTCTTGGAGTCAGGAGTCAGGAAGACATAGATCTTTAAGTACTGACTCAAACCAGAGTAGCAGTGTGGCCACAGGCAAAACAATTAATCTCTCAGTGCTTCAGGCACCTTTCTAAGATAAAATGCAGAGCAAATGCCAATTGCTAAAAGGAGTTCCTATACCAATGTAATCACAGGGCTAGTCCATTTATATATGACCTTATGTATATATGCCCATGTATACAAGCAATTTCCATCCACATACCTTCCTCCTTATTTATGGATTTCCATGGATTAAATTTGAGGTAATATTATGGAAGGTAAGAGATGAGAAGAGAATTTCCTATCCTTCAATACTTCTAGAAATCATTTGACCTCTTAGGGCCTCAGTTTATTCATCTATAAAATGAGAGTTTTGGATTTGGAGATCCTTAGGGTCTCTTCTAAATCAAAATCTTAAGAATAATTAACTGTGACTTTCAGGAAATTTGGAAGATCTAGAGAATTCGTTAATTTATGTGACAAGTCATAAGCTTTTCTTTTGCATTTTTACTCCCATAGTTCTTTCTCTCAATGTGGATAAAATTCTTTCTCATAAGTCCTTCAGGTGTGTCCTGGATTATTACATTGCTACTGGTAAAGTCCATTATATTGGATGGTTCCACAATGTTTTACTTTCTATGTACAATGTTCTCCTGGTTCTGCTCATTTCACTCTGCATCAGTTCATTGAGGTTCTCCGAGTTCATATGGAAATCCTCCAGATCATCATTCCTTATGGCACAACAGTATTCCATCACCGTCATATGCCACAATTTGTTCAGCCATTCCCCAATCAAGGGACATCCCTTCATTTTCCAATTTTTTGCCACCACAAAGAGTGCGGCTATGAATATTTTTGTACAAATATTTTTCATTATTATCTCTTTGGGACACAAATCCAGTAGTGGTACTGCTGGATCAAAGGGCACGCAATCTTTTGGGCATAAGAATTCATTAATTAAAAGGAATTGTATATCTAGTGCTGACTTCTCTCTTGAGCTTCAGAATTAAATCACTAACTGAATTTTTTAATGTATCAAACTCGATGTCCTGTAGACATCTCAAATTGAACATGTTCGAAACTGAAGCCATCCACCGACTCCACGATGATTCCTAGTGGGTTGGACACTCAGAAAGGGGAACCAAGGACTGAGTGAAAATGGGTTACGGGTTAAGGATTAATGGAAAGAGAACATAAGGCGAGAATAAAGACACGCAGACACAGAAAGTTTTGGCATAAGGTAGACAGACAGCAAGTAAGCTCTGATGGTCAAGAGCTTCATGGTTAGGAGCTCTGATGGTTGAGAGCTCTCTTGTCAACTGATGTCTTGTCACTTTTATTGGGGTTACAACAGTATGGGGGGGAAGGGGAGAGGCCAGTGGCCTGATACATTAACATTATGAGGTAATCATCATAAAATGCAAACTACCAAAATCTGAAACAGTAGGTAGAGCTAAGATCAGGATCCAGAGTGGATATGGCCTAAGGCATCTACTGATGTTTGATACCTATGTTAATTGATCATTGAAGGAAAAGTAAGGAGACTGAGATAACTGACTCTCTTCTGGGGTGTGGCCTTAGGGAAGGGCTAGGGATTTGGCAAGGTCAACATTCAATTTGACTCAGGATTGCAGAGATCAGTCATTAGCAGTATAAGAGTTAAGTTTTTGAATACTTCTTAAAATAATATCACAATTAATGTATACCTGGATTGCTACAGAAACAGAACACATTATCCTTTCCCCTAAACCCCCCTCTCTTCCAAATTTCCTTATTAAATTGGCAAAGTCCACACCATCCTACCAGGCTTACAGCCTTGAAGATGGTTTCATCCTTGATTTCTCTATTGTGCTCATGTCACTTATCCAGTCTGTTGCCAAATTTTGTTGTTCCCAACTTCAGATCATCTCTCCTACACATCCCAGTTCCTCTTCTCAAGTACAGCCCTTCATCTAGCTTTCTAGTTGATCTCTCTGCCCAAAGCCACCCTCATTAATCTATGCTCCATTTAGGTATCAAAGGGATTGTCCTAATGTTCAGGTCTGACGATGCCGCCTTCCCCATTTGTTAAGTACCAGTGACACTCTCTTACCTCCAGGATTAAATATGAAACTCCTTTGTTTGGCATTTTAAGCCGTTTACAACCTGGCCCCTTCCTGTCTTTTCCCAGTCTCTTTTCCAAATACTCTATAATTCAACAGTATTGGTCTTCTTGCTCTTCCTTGCACACACTACTCCATTTCTTATCCCCATACCTTTTCATTGATTTGTCCCCCATCCCTGGAATGCTCTCCCTTCTCTCATGTGCCTTCTGACTTCCTTGACTTTTTGAAAGATCCAGTCCTTCTGAAGAAATTCTCTACCCTACCCTAGCTACTAGTGAGTTTCCCTCTGAGATTATTTTCCATCTCCCGAGTAAATATCCTTTATTTACAGAATTGTTTGCATGTTGCCTCCCTCATTAGAATGTGAGCTCCTTGAGGACATGAACTATATTTCTGCCATTAAAAAAATCTCTGGCACTTAGTAGAGTGCCTGGACCATAGTAGGCACATGAGGAAATGCTTGCTAGTTATGTGACATAACAATTGTCTAGAAATCAATCTATTCACTGCCTTCAGATAGTGACAGTACCCTACTTCAGTTACTTACTGGCTGTGTGATCCTAGGCACATTATTTAACCACTATCTGCCTCGGTTTTCTTATTTACAAAATGAGGATAATCATAGCACCTCCTCGGGTCCTGGATTGTTGTGATCACAGAATGAGATGATGCTTATAAGGAGCTTTGCCACCTAAAAGAGCTATGCAAATGTTGTTGTCATTATCAGCATCCTCATCACCATGGTAACCAAGGATTTTCAGGCTCACTTAAGTGATCCCACTACTCCTACCTCTTGTTCCCCAACATTAGCTCCACATAAATATGTGTCCATTGTCAATCCACTTTGAAATTGCCTTTCTATCATTTCCATAAAAAAAAAAAAAATCCTTACCTACTTCAGAAACTTACTAGCTGTATGATCCTGGGCACATTACTTACCCATTATCTACCTCAGTTTTCCTTATCTATAAAATGAAGATGATAATAATAGCAATATCGTGTATTAGTTCCAAGGCACAAGAGCCTTAAGGGCTAGGCTTTAGGAATTAAATGACTTGCCCAGCCAGGGTCACATAGCTAGAAAGGGTCTGAGGTCAGATTGGAACCCAGGTCTCTGGCTCTTAATCCACTGAGCCACCTAGCTGCTCCCTTATTATTTCCTTCTTAGCTTGTGGTCTTTTTTACCAAAACACTTATCTATAAAAATCACTTGTTTTCTCTAAATACTTTTATGTTGTTGAAAAATATTTATTGAATATGACATTTTCCTAATAGAATCTTGATTCCTTCTTGTTCTGAAGTCCTGAAGCCCTTACCATTTGCATTTCCCATTTGATATCAATCATGAAGTCAGGAAGACCTGAATTCAAATGCAGCCTCAGTTGTGACCCTAGGCAAATTGTTTAATGTATTTGTCTCAGTTTCCTCATCTGTAAAATAGGGATTATAGTATCACCTACTACTTAGGGTTGTTGGGAAGATCAAATGAGAAAAAATATGCATATATATATATGTATAATTATTATTTTAAAAAATCCTTACCCTTCTGTCTTAGAATTAATACTGTGTATTAGTTCCATGGCAGAAGAGTGGTAAGGGCTAGGCAATGGGGGTCAAGTGACTTGCCCAGGGTCACACAGCTGGGAAGTGCAGGAAAAATATTTTCAAACCTTAAAGTATCATATAAATACTAGGCAATACTAGTAATTATTATTTTTATTATTAGGAAGAGACCTCTGAGGCCATTTAGTCCACTTGATTAAAAATATCCTCTCCAGTTTCCCCCTTCAAGCCTTTACTTGAAGATTTGTAGTGACAAGGAGTCCTTATATGCTGCCTTGAATTCTTTAATTCTTTTCATGTTAATATGTCTTGTTCTCTCAAACTAATCAGAAGCTCCCTAAGGAAAGAGACTATTCAACACTTAGTTACATCTCTCTGACAGAGTCTATCACATTGTCTTGCATATAATAAATATTTATTTGATTGATTATGAGTGTTCTGTTTTTAAGTTCTTTTGTATGCCTGGAATTTATGTGGCCTTTGAAATGATCATATACCTATTTTTTCCCTCTTATATTTCAAGCTTTTTAAAGAAGAAAGTAACTTTAGTATTAAACCCAAGATTAAATTGGAAACAGAATTTGGGGCTTGATAAGTCTGGAAATTCTTGGTTGAGAACAGAGGGCTTATTTGATTAAAAAGACTGCCAGCATTTCAGCACTAGATTTTTTTTAATTAAAAAAAAAAAACAACAAACCAACTCCTTTCCTTCTATTTTATAATCTATACTACATACTGGTTCCAAGACAATAGAGCAGTAAAGGCTAGGCAATTGGGGTTAAGTGACATCCCCAGGTTTACAAAACTGAGGCCAAATTTGAGACTAGGATCTCCTATCTTGAGGCCTGGTTCTCTGTCCACTGAACTACCTAACTGTCCCACAGCAATGCATTTTCAACAGATCTCCTGTCCTTCATGGAACTATCCTGCAAAATGAATCATAGCATGATCAAGCTGGAAGGAACCTTAGAGATGATCTACTCCAACACCTTCAAGATGAGGAAATAAAGGCCTAAAGAAGGTGAGTGACTTATCTAAGATCATAAAATAATTTAATGTCTCTAGAACCAAGATCTCTCAACTTTCAGAGGGTCATAAGCTACGTAAGTTGGAAGGGACTTTAGAGGTCACCTGAACCAATCACTTAACAAAATACTCATTCATTTCTATTCCGCATGGCCAATGCTCTTTACAGTATCCACTAAAGCACACTGACACATTTTGGTCCATAGTCTATCATTCTTCCTTTTGTCTCTTTTTTTTATTGCTCAGTAGCAGACATATTTGGAAGCTAAATCATAGTCCTTATATTTCTTATTTTCACTTTTCTTGGGGAATGTCATAGTTGGTTCTTCTAATTTTTTTGTGGGACCACATACACACATATATGTATATATATTCATACATATACATATGTATGCACACACACACATACATACATATATATATATATACAAAATAACCCTTACTTTCCATCTTAGCATCAATATTGTATATTGGTTCGAAGACAGAAGGGTGGCAAGAGTAGTTAAGTGACTTGCTCAGAGTCACACAGCTAGGAAGTGTGCTTTGGCTTTCAATCTATTCAGCCATCTAGCTGCCTCCATATTTTCATATCTATTTATAAACACACACACTTTTACCTTGGCTCTCCCTATTTCCTATCTCTGTTTTCATTTCTCTATTTTTATTTCCCTAAAACAAAATGAAAAAGCAAAACAAAAGCAACCCATGATCTTCAGGGTAGTTCTTTAAAGGACCCAGCCCATATTGAGTGCTAATGAAAAAATCATTACATTAAGCACCCTATGTTATGAATTGTTGAATCTGAAATCTGATCATTTTAGACTTGTTTTTAAGCCTTCACAATGGCACCTCTAGTTTGAACTGTGATTATGAAGTTATTCTCTTTATCTCTGATGTGTAACTCTTTAAACCCATAAGCCTGGAAAATATAACTTTGTATACTGTGGTTCCATTAATTTATTGACTATTAAACTCTATGGCTGGAAACTCCCAACCTGTCCCCTATTTACTCCTGAATAGATTCTCTGATGGACTGAGAAAACTCATTCTGCCCCCAGCTAGATCTAACTTGTTTTCTAAAGTATAGAGAGCTAGGTCTGAAGTTCTGATCTATTGCTCACTACATGTGTGAATTACTGCCTTGGCAAATTACTTCATATTTCAGGGCTTGAGTTTGTTCATATTTAAAAGGAAGTTGTTGGACTTGATGATTTATCTGTAAGGTCATACCTAGCTATAAATTTCATGAAATTTCCACTACACCATTCTTTATGGTAATGCTTTTAAACTCCTGATCGTTTTGACTGAAATTCAGAGTATATGAAGGGAAGTTATTTGCCTGTGAAATGTTTAGGTGCCCAATGATCAAATGAGATAAGATTTATAAAGTGCTTAGCATAGTGTACCTGGCACATAGTAGGTACCTAATTAATGCTTTTTCTTACTCTTCTCTACCCCACTTTCCCTTGTCAACAGTCATTTATAAGGTTGGCTAATTTACTTTGCACTTTCTTAAGTCTTCTTGAGAGTAGAAGGGGTTAGTATCTTAAAGAAAGGAAAACATAGTCAGAAAACAAATTTTGGCTACTTAAGTATATAGTAACATGCTTATATCCCTGGAAGATGTAAAAGACTTTGGAGATCAGATGAATGTAATGACCAAACTTGATTCCAGAGAATAAAACCTAGTTCCCTCTTGATAAAGAGGGTGGGAAGTTGCATATTGTTGAACAATTAGAAATTAGCTGACCACCAATGAGATCATGGTGAATCCTGGATGTCAAAATCCTTTGTTTGTAGAACCATAGATTTTTAGAGATGGAAAGGACCTTAGAGAGAATTCAGTCTAAACTTCCCATTTGAGAAATAGGTAAATTGAAGTTGAAAAAGTGGCTTGTTCACGTTCACACTGAAGTGACTTGACAAAGGTTATAGAAATAGAATCAGAACCCAGGTCTGAAATCCAGGTGTCCTTATTATAGTCTCGTGTCCTTTCCATTCCATTCCACTGAATATATTGTGACTTTTGGCCTATTAGTAGCCAAAGATTCTTTGCTATTCATTATTACCCTGTAGACCCACCTATTCACAGCAAAAATCATTTCCATGTATGTATAGAGTAGAAAGGGTACAAAGAGAAAAGAACTTAAACCTAGTTGTGGTTCAGTTGGAACTTTACAATTGGACTTTGTGATCCCATGAGAAACTGGGGCAAACAGGGTTAAGTGATTTGTCCAGGATCATGCAGCTAGTAAAAAGCAGTAAAGTAGTAAAAAGTAGTAAAAAGATTTGAATTTAGAAAAACATCTTTCTGACTTTAGACATGACCCTCTATCCCCTACACCACCTAGCTACTCCTTAGATATGAGGACCTAGGTTCAATTTTGGTTCAAACACAACCATCGGCAAATAACTTTAGTTCTCTGAGCCTCAGTTTCCTCATCTATTCAATGGTAATAATATTTCTATTGCCCATCTCATATTGGTATTGCAAGGAAAGTACCTCACCAAGTCTTCTGTAAATGTGTATTTTTATTATTCAAATTCAACCATCTCTCTGTGTCAATGTTTTAGTTCTTACACTGTTTTGTTATCCTGGTTCATCAACTGGGCTGTAAAAATGAAAGCTTTTAATTTCCAGTTTAAACTGAATTTAATCTGAGAAATGTGTAGGGCTGCAAATATAAAAGATTAAACAGAGAATTTTTAGAAAAGGAATAAAGAAAAAGGAAAGGAGGAAGAAAGGGGAGAAGGAAGGGAGAGAGGGAGGAAGAGAGGAAAAAGGAAGGACAAAAGGAGGAGGAAGGAAAATCAAGGAAGAAGGAAAGAAATGAAAGAAAAAAGGGAGAGAAAAGAATAAAGAAAGCAAGTTAAAAAGAAAAAAAAAGAAATCTTCAAACTCAACCATAAAAACCATGATTAAAGCAATAGTAAGAAAAATTCCAAATGTCTTAGAAATACGGAATGCTAGAATAGGATGTGAAATATAAGATATTTTTTACTACTCTGAAATTGTTTAGGGGAAAAAGTGGGATAGTAATGATGTAACCCAAATTTCCACAAAAATGACTATTAACTAAAAAAGCATTATCATAGAAAGTATGATGTACTGGAAATATAGTGTTTAGAGCCAGAAATGACCTTAGAGATAAATCAAGTTTAATACCTTCCTTTTAAATATGAACAAACTCAAGCCCTGAAATATGAAGTAATTTGCCCAAGGTAGTAATTCACACATGTAGTAAGCAGTAGATCTAGACTTCAAACCCAAGCTCCTCGGAAATTCCAATCAGGAAGCTCTTTCATTTACATCAAGAGATGCCAGCCTGGGGTTCACAAACTTCAGTTCTTGTTCTGGCTAGGCCAGAAACTGATTTAAGAGCAAGGCATAGTTAGCATTTACTCAGCTACTATCTACAGATATGATAATTTTCCTCAATTTTCATTTTCTTATCTGTGAGAAAAGGATAATAGGAAATGTACCCCAGCCATCCCCAAACTCCTAAAATGGTAAAAAACAGTGAGGCTTATTCATATGAGGATTATTATTTTTATTATGGGAAAGATAACTACCTAATACCAAATTATGGTTTTAATGTCATTCGCCTGTAACATAACATTAACTATTTACTTAATTTTTGACTGGACTTGTGATTTTGTTGGTAGAATTTACTTCCCACAAGTGGTTCTCTCTACTAATCTAGAATGGTAACTGTCTTGGAACTTTTTTGACTTGTCCAGATTATAGAGTCACCATGTTGTCAGAGGCTGAATTTGAACTAAATTGTAGTGATCTTGAGACCTTTTGAAAATCCCAGGAAGACTCCAAGCCTTCGCCAGGAATGTCTGAGGCAAATTGAGCACTTATTTAAGATAACATAGTAGGAAGAAAAAGAGAAACTTTAATTTAATTTAAATTTAATTTAAGATAGCATAGTAAGAAAACAAAAAGAGAAACTGCCCTGGAGCTGGCCACAGCCCTGAAAGATTCCCAGTAAAGGTAAGATTAAGAAAGAGTTTGAGGGTACAGAGTACATCTTTTTATACAGGAGATCTATAGATGCAATTTGAGGGCAGTTTGGCTTTTCAGAATTCTGCAACAACCTTATCAGGCACACCTACTTCTTTTACATATCAGGAGTCTGGCTGGGCTTTTTAGCTTATATATGGGGTTTGGTTCTTTTGCATATTAGCACCAAATATTTGTTTGCATATCAGCTCTTCTAGAAAGGATGCCCAAATATCTAAGGATTCCTTTATTAGAATATCTGGCATTATCTAGAATGGATTGAACTGTTCTTATCAAGGCTGCCAGGATTTCTTCCCGAAGGGAAGTCATGGGCCTCTGCTGCTGGAATTACTAACTTTACTCTACATTATTATTATTTAAACATCCACAATTATGCCATATTATATTTTAAATACCCACAGTTAACATACCTGCTCCCTAGTCTCTATCATATGCCACTGGGGGGAGGGTGTCTCCTTTTTCTGTGGCCTTCACTTCAAATATAACAGAATAAATTGATATCAAGCATTATTATTATTATTATTATCCCCAATCACTTTGTTAATTTTCTCTAGAATGGGAACATTTCTACTCACACAGAAAAGGCAAAAGCCGAAAATGTTTTTCCAGGAGCCATTTCATTTATTAACCCCATCCCTATAGATATTTATGATCACTGGATCCTGGAATAAATTTTGCCCTGTTAATAGCTGGTTGAGATTAGGCTATTCAGGAGGAATCATTTATGACATTAATAAAGAGATTCTACACTGACAGATATAATAGTAATTGGAATTGGATAGTGTTATTGGTGATATATTGTACATGTGAAATAATGTTTTCCACTGCTGAATATTATTCTGTCTTATTTTTGGTTAATAACTATCGTGCCCTATTTCATTTCTCTTGTTCTTTTATTATAATTCTCTGTGAATATAATTTAGTGTAGTTAGGAAATTTCATTAATTACACATAAATTGTAATAAGTCTGGTCTGGAAGTAATGAAGTTATGCACATGCATCAAACTATCTGGGAGTAAGGGATAAGAACCTAACTAATCAAACTGCAAATTATGAAAATATATGACTTTGGAATGCAGAAAAATGTGGACTTTGAAAACTTAGAGTGGAAAAAAAAAGTTTCCACCTCAATTTTATTCTGGAGGGTAGCTGGATTTGACATAAAAAAGAAAGTAGAAATAAAACATCAACTCCACAAATTTAGGGCACATTTTTCACAAATATACCTAGCATTAGTAGGGAGAGTAAACACACAGGTGATGAGTAGAGAGGCACACATTTAAGGAATGCAAATATCAAGGGTATATGTGAGAAGGAGCAATTCACGTTTCCATTTCTATAGATCTTCAGGACCAGAGATATCCTTCTACTGCTCCCAATGATCTTAGCCTCACAGTCCCTGCTCTAATGGACATTGTCTGGCTATAGTCTCCATTAATTGCAGCTTTTGGCTCAGTCAAAATCCTCAGCATGTTTGTGCTCCAAATAGAATGTGGTACAGGAATCACACAGATCAAATTTATTCTTCTAAAAGGAGTAGGAAGCATCAAGAAACACTCCTTTTCTAAAATATCCAGTGCTCTAAACTCTCCAACTGAGGAAATTTCGAACTTGGAATTATCTATGAGACAAAACTGGTTTTTACCCAGAAATGCCTCTTCTCTTCAAGAAAGCAAGATTCCAAGATAATGCTATTGAGGGAATTCAGAATTCTTCCTCCTTAACATAGAATATTGGAGATCAGAAAACAAAGACCTTGAATTTCTTCCATGTTAAGCTACACAAAACAGGTTATCAGGTTTCTTACAGCATGTGCTTCTGCTGTAAGACACCATTTCCCTTGGCTTGAGGAGGGAAAACCACCTTCTCTAAGAGTTACAATGGAAAAGATTGAGTTCTCAAGAGCAAGAGATATTTAATGGTATATGGTATTAGTATATCAATAGTATATTAAATTAATTTATTTTTATTATAATAATATAATACTTAATATAATAACACAGTAAAATATGCTACTTTATTATTATATATACTATTATAAAATATACTATTTAATCTTATTAATTATTAAAAATAAAAAACAGAATACTTTATAATATAATAATTAATAGTATATTAAAAGTATATTTAATAGTATATATACACATNTCTTCCTCCTTAACATAGAATATTGGAGATCAGAAAACAAAGACCTTGAATTTCTTCCATGTTAAGCTACACAAAACAGGTTATCAGGTTTCTTACAGCATGTGCTTCTGCTGTAAGACACCATTTCCCTTGGCTTGAGGAGGGAAAACCACCTTCTCTAAGAGTTACAATGGAAAAGATTGAGTTCTCAAGAGCAAGAGATATTTAATGGTATATGGTATTAGTATATCAATAGTATATTAAATTAATTTATTTTTATTATAATAATATAATACTTAATATAATAACACAGTAAAATATGCTACTTTATTATTATATATACTATTATAAAATATACTATTTAATCTTATTAATTATTAAAAATAAAAAACAGAATACTTTATAATATAATAATTAATAGTATATTAAAAGTATATTTAATAGTATATATACACATATACTTATGGATCTAGATAGTACACTGGATAGAGCACTAGGCTTAGAGACAGGATGGTTTGAATTTAAATCCAGCCTTAAACACTTTCTTGGCCAAGTCACTTAACTTCTGTTTGCCTCAACCTTTTTTTTTTTTATTTTATGATTTCCTCATCTGTAAAAATGGAAATAATAACAGGTTGTTGTTAGGTTTAAATGTACCACATAAAATGCTTATTCTCTTTTTCTATATAAAAGAGTCAGAAAACTTGGCTCTGGTGGAAGTGATGGCTCTGATAGACTAGTTCTTGGGCATGTATTTGTTTGCACTGATACCATTTCCCCACCTGCTCATTTATATGGATGAACAAAAAAGACTCAGCATTTAAAATGGGCAGTATTCAGGGAGAAGAGAGAGCATGGGTAAATGGGGCTATGATCCTGATAATGGGGAATCTAAAATGGTAGGCCTTAAAGGTGGAAGAGCAGAAGTGATTTCCTATTAGTGGGAGGATAAGATTTCTGTCTTTTCCTGAAGGAGTCTAGCACTGTTTTTGGAGAAATAGATTTTAGTTGCTACATGAGAATTGTTGATTTTTCTTTTTAAACCTTTACCTTTCATCTTAGAATCAATACTATATATTGGTTTGACAACCTTGTTTTATGAAACCCCAAATTTACCCTTGTTTCATGGGAACTTGCCTTCAAGAAATTCCCAGAACGACCCTTGTCCCAGGCTGAACAATATGCCATCAAGCACCCAGTGCGAACCCTGGATAGGCGTGTAGTTAAGCATTAAGTATCATTTTTGTCTTCATCTTCTTAGTTTCTCTTACTGTATTTAGGCTTCTACCAGTAGTGCTAGCCTAAGTTGAAGGATTTAGAACACTGTATTTTAGAAAAGGAAAATTTCTTGATGCTTCCCATTCCTTTTATCTTTTTTTTTTTTTTAAACCCTTACTTTCCATCTTAGAATCAATACTGTGTATTGGTTCCAAGGCAGAAGAGTGGTAAGGGCTAGGCAATGGGGGTTAAGTGACTTGCCCAGGGTCACGCAGCTAGGATGTGTCTGAAGTAAAATTTGAATTTAGGACCTCCCATCTCTGGGCCTGGCTCTCAATCCACTGAGCCACTCCCCTGCCCCCCTTTCCCACTCCTTTTAGAAGGATGAAGTCAATCTAAGTGGTTCCTGTACCATATTCTACTTGGAGCACAAACACACTAACCAGTCAGTTGTTTCTCTTTGTTTGTATCCCATAAGGAATAAATATAACTCTGAGTTCACTAGTTTTATGGAAATTCCCATTCTTGGTGTTAAAGCTCAGTGGCTCTGTATGGGGTGGGTGTGTGTGTGTGTGTGTGTGTGTGTGTGTGTGTGTGTGTGTATAGGACTCTTTCTGGTGGTCATAAGAGCATTGTCTTCTTTGTCCTCATTAAAGACATGTTCTTTTATAACTGCTTTGGTGGTTCTGGGTTTTTTTTTTTTTTTTAGATCGACAGGTTCTAAGGCAAAAGAAATGTATGGACTAGGCATACAGGATTAAGACATAGCCAGGAAAAGTCTGAGACTATATTTGAATCCGGAACTTCCAGTCTCCAGATTTGGTGCTTTCTCCACTGAGCCATTTAGCTGCCCCCAAATGGTAATTTCTTTATACAATTGCTTAGGTCAAATTACTGACTATTGTAGCTATAATTAGATTGAAGTTCCTGGAGCTTACAGCCAAAGTGCCAAATTAAGGAAAGTGCTGACAGTACTTTAAGTTTTCAGGTGCCCTAGAAATAATAGTTTATTACTTTGTTAGTCAGTCACAAGCATTCATTAAAGATCTGCCATGTGCTAGGCACTATGATAAGTACCTGGGGTACAAAGAAAAGTAGAAACAACCAAAGCCCAAACAATAAGAGGGATCCCTAATATCAAGGACTTTAAATATCAGATAGGGATCCAGAGAAAGAACTGTGGGAGCAGAAACATAGAAGAAAAACAACTGCTTGATCACATGGTTGATGGGGATATGATTGAGGATGTAGACTCTAAATGATCACCCCAGTGCAAGTATCAGTTATATGGAAATAAGTCTTTATCAATGACACATGTAAAATCCAATGGAATTGTACATTGGCTATGGGAGGGGGGTGGAAGAAGGGGAGGGAAAGAACATGAATCATGTAACCATGGAAAATTTTTCTTAATTTAAAATATGAAAATATTAAATATCAGATAGGGGATTTTATATTTGATTTGGGAGGTGGTAGGAAGCCAGTTAATTGAATATGGAGGTGACATGATCAGATCTACACTTTAGAAAGATCACTGACAGATGAGTGAAACATGGACTAGAATGGGGAGACTTGAGACAGGGAGACAAACCAATAGGTTATTTCATTAGTCCAAGTGTGAGGTAATGAGGACCTGTGTCAGGGTGGTCACAAAATCAGAGGAGAAAAAGAGACATAATTAAGAGAGGTTTTGAAGGTAGAAATGAGAGAACTCGATGACAGATCACATCTAGAGTGGAGAAAGAGAGAACCAGGAGTGGAAGATGACCTATAGGTTGTGAATTGCAGTGATCAGGAAGATAGTAGAGTCTTCTACAATGATAAGGAAGAAAAAAGAGAAGAAAAAAAAAGAGAAAAGAGGGGAAGATTTGTAAGAGAAAGATGATGAATTAATTTTTGTATATATTGAATTTAAGATGTCTGGAGGATGTCCAGTTTAAGATGTCTAATAACAGTTTGAGACGAGAAATTGGAGGCTCCCAATTTCATTTTTAAGTTAAGAAAAATTGGGCGAAATCATGAAACTTTCAGATAAAGGGCCGGGGTTGGCTTTACTTCACCACCCTTCCTATGTATGCACTACTTCTCTTTTACATTGAGGGTGTTTTTCATATCATTTGCCATGGGATTGGCTTAAAGTATTTGCCCTCAACACAAAAATTCCTACTTAATGTCTCTGCTGGCCACTAAGTCACACACTTAAAAACTGTTAAACTTATTCCACTTTGGGGCCAATTTCATTCAGACTCCAATGTCAGATAAGACATATCTATATTGATTAACATTTGAGGCTTATGATATTTAAAAGAACTTGCCTTTTTTTTTTTTTTTTTTTTTTGAGCACTCTAAATGAAAACGATCAACATAAGAGAGTTCCTGGAGGCAAGGGAAGCTCTCTGGAGCCTTACTTTTCAATCAGGAGAATGATTCACTTTTCTTTTCCTCAATCAAGATGAACATGAACAAAGTAAGCCTGTAGTGATAGTTTTCTCTCATGTGCTTTATGGACAATGCTCTTGGGGTTGAGGCAGAGATAGGAATGGATGGAACTGGGAGGTTAGGTGTGGGAGAACAGAAGCATATTGCTATGATGATTCTTGTTTAGAACATGTCTGCAAAGTTTCTAAGACACCGATTTTACAATTGAAAAAACAAAAAACAAAAACATAATGACTTGTAATAAGGCAATAACCAAAGGTTTTTGTTGGGATGATAGAAACTTGGAATCAAAAGAGAGATAGCATAAACCTGGCAGATTACGATAATAATCTAAAATGAAAGGGAAAGACTTTTCTCCTCTTTTACACATTGGAAGGCATTATTTTAGGCTTGAAGAGGGAAGTTGGGTCTTCTCTGTATCAACAACTTTGTCATTAATTATCTTCATCTCCACAGATATATTCCTTCATTGAAGTTGTATACCAAGATTTCTTTTCAGCTTGCTTCCTGGATCAGTGACTATGCCCTAGAAGGCACCGTCCTTTGAACTCTGGAACTCCTTCCCTGGAGTCCTGCTGTCTAATTGATGAATGCCTCAAATAGCATACTATGTCAAGAATATACCAGTCGTATTTAATTTTAATTCTAAGCCATCTTGCTGCCATGTTTCCGTTTCACTTTGCCAACTCTCCTATCCATTCTTCCCAACTCTAATAAGATGATTTTGTGTTCAGGCAGAGCTTGGATGACCTTATCAGGGATAATGTAGAGTGGATTCCTGTTTCAGAATTGGTTAATACAGTGCCTATCAAATAATAAATATTTAACTAATGCTTGTTGACTGACTGACTGAATAAAACCTGTTATCTGTCTTACAGAAAGATAGACATATCTGTTATAAGGCTTGTAGACTTTATAGACTATATAACCTTACTTGTTATAAGTCTGTCAGAAAGATGCTCAACTGTCAGCAGTTTCCCCCATTGATGGGCTTGAGGTCAATTAGGAAGAATCACATTCTCAGCTCTGTGGACAAATACGTAGGACATGTAATCACTAATAAATGATGAATGAATAAATGGAAGATGACTCCATTTATTAAATGCTTAGCTTGTGCAAAGCACTATACTAGCTAAGTGCTGTGTATTCAAATAGAAAAATAAGACAGTTCCTGCTTTGAAGGAGCTCAAATTGGGGAGATAACACACAGAGAAGATTTAAGCTACAACTCTAGTATCCTGGTTCTGAGGATCCAATTATGGATGGTGCAGGCCCTCTAATGAAATGCAAACCTCAATGTAACCCCAGAAATGTATCCAATCTGCAATAAGACAACTGAGGCAGACCTCTGAGCCAATAACTATTTTTGTTTTTGTTTTTTTTGTTTTTTTGTTTTTAATTTTTAGAAAAATTTTCCATGGTTACATGATTCATGTTCCTTCTCTCCCCACCAAACCATCCCCACCCCACATAGCCGACGCACATTTCCACTGGGTTTTACATATGTCATGCTCAAGACCCACTTCCATATCATTGATAGTTACACTGGAGTGGTCATTCAGAGTCTACATCCCAAATCATATCCCCATCAACCCATGTGTTCAAGCAGTTGCCAATAACTGCTTATTAAAGAAATCCATCCCTTTCTATAAGTAGGATCTCAGACTTTCCTCACGGTCTGAAACCTCTCCTGCCCCTTGTTCCAAGGTACATTTATATTCTTTAAGTTCAAACAGAAATCTTTTAGTGCAGTCCCTTCTGGACTGGTACAACTCAAAATATAAAATTTCATTGGTGGATTAAAATTAGGCAGGAGCAGAGGTGACCAAAGAGTCCCCAGGGTTGGAACATGTAGCAAAAGACTCTTGTCTAAGAGTTGAGGAGGTCAGTTTTTCCTAAGACTGGCCAATCAGGTGAAGGGGCTAGGGACAGAGGACTCCCAAAATAGCCAAGGACTTTCCATCCACCCTTATGATGTCCTGTGCCATGAGGAACAACCTCATGTCATCATGTGTCATGAACAACTCAGGAGGTCAAAACTAGGGTGAGGACCTCTTTAACTATGGTCAAGCAAAGGACACGTCCTAAGAAGCTTCATAATTTAACTTGAAAAAAGATAATTATTCGTAACTCTATTGTGAAATTGAGGTTAGCTAATTATCTTTAATACACTAAATGTATATCAAAGTCTGTTAATATAAAATAATTCATCATTACTTCTGTGGAATCACATTAACAGAATAATGCCGATTGAAAATTAATATAGGGATGAAATCAGTGATTTAGGATAGGCAAAGGTCTACTAAAATAGGGTAAGGATCAAATTATTTCTCACACCAAGCTCCTGACTAAATTGCTCTCTCAGTAGCTAGGATCACAGATGACAACATCAATGAAGACAGTAGAGGAAATTCCCAGATTTTCCAGAAAATCAGCTGGGCTGATATTCAAAGTCTTACTGCTGTTGACTTAATGTTTTCATTTGTTCCACTGAAATTCATTCAAGTGTTGATCAGATGTCACTAGGGTAAACCAAAAATGAGACCTTGCAGGCTAATTTAAATAACTGCCAGTTCTTAGTGGGGTCCCACATCCCCATTTCCACTATGTCATGTCAGCTAAGTTACTATTCTGTTTCTTGTTAATAGTCATCCATAGTTTAAGGCCCTAGATAAGCTCATCATTTATTAAAGGCTTGTTACTAACATCTACAAAACTTTCCTACTCTGAGATTCTATAATTAAGTGAAAGAAAAGACAAGAAGTTAATATGTGTCACATTTTAAAAGCTTTTTTTGCTTGACATTTATAGAGAAAAGCTAAACACTACTTATGTGCATCTAAATGACAATTTAATTTTATATGCAAACTAACAACTATTAGTGATAAATAAATTGGTCAAATATTATGACCTTAAGTATTATCTTTTATGCCCTAGTAAAGCCATTATTTTACATAATTTATTTTTCTTTTATGTTCATTTCTTTGCTCTCATGTGTTGATTCGGATGAGAATATTTTTCTGATATTATTTGGGAAAATACATTATTTGGTCAATCTATTTGATTAATATTTTCAATTTAATGTAGTGAATGTCAGATTTTTTCACACTCCATTCCTTTGGTTTTGTATGTTATGGTTTTAATCAGTTTGCAGTTAATTTTTAAAAATATTTTTCTTCAATTACATGTAAAAACAATTTTAACATTAATTTAAAAACTTTTTTTGAGTTACAAATTCTTTCTTTCCCTTCTACTGTTCCCACTCCCTGAGATGGAAGACAATCTGATATATATATTTTGCATGTGCAATCATTTAAAATATTTTCCCTTATTAATCATTTTGGGGAAGAGAACTCGAATTAAAAAAATGAAGAAAGGGTGAAATATAGTAAGTTTCAGTCTGCATTGAGATTCCATCAGTTCTTCCTTTGGAGGAATATGGTATTTTCCATCATGAGTCCCTGGGATTGTATTGGATCACTGTTTTGCTAAGAATAGCTAAGTTATTCACAATTGTTCATCATATAATATTGCTATTACTGTGTATAGTATTCTCCTGGTTTTGTTTACTTCATTTTTCATCAGTTCATGTAAGTCTTTCTAGGTTTTTCTGAAATCATTCTGTTTGTATTTTTCTTACAGCACATAGTATTCCATTACAGTCATATAACCCAACTTGTTCAGCTATTCCCTAATTGCTGGACATTCCCTCAATTTCCAATTCTTTACTAGCATAAAAAGAGCCAATATAATTTTTTTGTGTCTATAGGTCCTTTTCTCTTTTAAAACAAATCTCTTTGGAACACAGACCTAGTAATGATATTGCTAGATCACAGGCTACAAACAGTTTTAAGACCCTTTGGTTATAGTTCCAAATTATTCTCCAGGGTTTTAGTTTCACAATTTCCCCCCACCAACATTTATAATTTTCCTTTTTGGTCATATTAGCCAATCTGATAAGTGTGAGATGGTTCCTCAGAGTTGTTTCAATTTGCATTTATCTAATCAAGAATTATTTATAACATTTTTCATGTGATTATAGATAGCCTTTATTCCTTCATCTGAATACTGCCTATTCAAATTCTTCGACCATTTATCAATTGGGGAATCAATTTATAATTAATACTATTTTTACATGTGATTTATAATTTTTCAAATTTTATCCTAAAAATGTTTAACGTATTATTTTTATATTATGCTAATCAAATATAAAACATTTTAAAAAATATATCATACTAACAATTTTTAGAATTAACCTATTTTTTATTTTAAAATGTCAAGTGGGTAATTTCCAAGTTGTGTATGTTCTATTTCTGATATCTTGCCTATCTATTATTTTCTTTCTACTCCTACTCCTATTCTATCACTCCTTAGCTCAAATCCTTATTATTTCCTGCCTGAACTATTTCCATGAGTAAACCTTAGTGAGCGTTCACTCAGAAACTTTACTTACTTTTTTTAAAAATGGAGTAAGAATTTAAACAGATGATTGATAGCATAAAAGGTGGCATTTACCACCTCCCGATAAAGTTTATATCACTTCTAGACTATTATAATAGTAAATTTTTCCTTATATGGAACCAAAATTTTCCTTCTGTATCTCTTACCCGTTGCTGCTACTTCTATCCTCCAGCAAGTCTAATTCCCCTTTTTCCTGGTAAACCTTTAAATATTTGATGGCAGCTATTATATACTCTCTAAGTGTACTGGGATTTTGATACATGCATGGATGATCGTAGATGGAGATATCCACTTAGGGATGTCAGAGCCCTGTTTCTGGGGAAAGGCATCTTGTGTTGGCCAACCACATGAATGAGAACAACCTTTTTCTAATGGCTATATAACTAGAAACACTTGCATATTTAAAGCTACCTGATTGAAGCACAGTTGCTTTATTTTCCCCAGTGTATCCAGGGGTAAAGGATTCTTTTCATTATAGGAGAGGTGCCATGTAGTAAGTTGAAAGGGGAAGGGCCATTTCCCCCCTTCCTTTAAGACCCTAAAAAAAACTGACTTGGGGATCTTTTTTCATTTGCTTTTTGTAGTTCTAAGTGCAGAGGGAAGATTTTCAGACCTTAAATTACTTTGGCTGCATCCCAAAATTTTTGATATGTTGTCTTCTTCTTGTTCTCTTTAATGGAATTATCTATTTGTTTCTATTATTTGTTCTTTGACCCAACAATGATTTTGTTACTTATTTTCTACTCAATTTAAATTCCTTTCTTTAATTTACCCTTATTGAAAATAGTTTTTATTTCATTGTGGTTAATAAAGGAGGCATTTAATATTTCTGCCTTTCTGCATCTATTCATGAAGTTTTTAATGATTTACTACATGGTTATTTTTTATACAAGTGCCATGCACATCTGATAAATAATTTTTATCAGATTTGTATTCTAATTCAATAATTGCCAGGAATCTATCATATGCAACTTAAAAATTCTATTCAGGTTCTTAATTTTTTGCTAATTTTTGGTTGAATTTGTCTAGATTTTGAAAGGGGTTCATCGAGACTATCATTATTTAGTTTTCCTGTATATTTCCCTTTATACTTCATTTAATTCTTCCTTTACTTGTGAGGGATCCTTGATTTGGTACAGTCATTCTGGAAAGCAATTTGAAACTGACCAAAAAAGTTGTTGAATTGTATAATCCAGTGATACTACCAGTCCTATATCCCAACATGATCAAAAAAAGAAGAAAAACTCCTATATGTACAATAATATTTATAGTAGCCCTTTTATATGGGGAATATAAATAACCAATTGGGGAATGGTTGCATGAATTGTGGTATATGAATATAATGGAATACTTTTGTGCTGTAAGAAGTGCCAGAGAATACAGTTTCAGAGAAATGTGGAAAGATTTAGTCATTAGGATGATATAGAATGAAGTGATTAGAATCAGGAAAATAATATTGTCACAAAATTTTTATAAAAATAAACAACTTTGATAGTGTTAAGAATTCCCATCAACCCAATGATCAGCCATCTTCTAGAAGACTTATAATGAAGAATGCTACCTTCCTCATACTGGAAAAATAACAGATTAAATATACAGAATTAGGCAGATTTGGGACACAGAAAATATGAGAATTTTTTTCCTTGACTATGCGCATTTATTATAAGTGTTTTTCCTTTCTTTTTTTTCTTCCCCAAATGGTGGGGGGTTGGAAAGGAGAAAAAAATTAATGCTTATTATTTGAAAAAATAATTTTAAAAAGGCTTAATCAGTTTTTTTCTTTTGTTTTACTGTAACTCACATGGGCTAATAGTCAAATAAAACCTCCAGGACTTTTTTTTTTAACAGAAAAATTAATGTAAGCTATTTGGTTTCTATAAAATTGATTTTTTGAATATGAATGCAGCATTAACCTTTATATGCTCCAACCCAAAGTGTAAATAAAGGTAAATGCTGCATTTGGGTTTTAAAAATCAATTTCATTGTAAATGAATTGTAAACATTATAAATTATTTTTAATTACTTTAACATTAATTGTAAATTATAAATACAAAGGGTAAATAAAGGTAAATGCTATATTCATATTTTAAAAATTATAATATTTTACCAAAGTTATCAAATTTTAACTTATAAATTTATCCCTATTCTATCCTGTTTCAAATTTCCAAGGTCTTTTCTTGGGTACTGATTCTGTGATTTTATATATTAGCTTTCGATCCTAATTTCATGATGTCTACAAATTTGATAAATATGCTCTATCCAAGCCTTACAAATAAATGTTGACAAAGAAGCAAGATTAGATCCTTGGGATATTCCACCAGAAACCATTAGCTTTTTTTGGATCCAATCAAATCAGTTCCAAATCCATCTAGTTTTACTATAATCTATATAATATTAACATTTATCTAATATTTTTAAGTCTGGAGAAAGTTTTACATATATTAACTCATTTGATCTCTTTACAACTCTGTGAGGCAGATGCTATTATGAGAGAAATTAAGTACCTTGCAGGGTCATACAGCTAGTGTGATAAGTGGCATAATTAAAATTTAAATCTTGGTGACATTAAGTCAAATGCTCTATTTATTATGTCACCTAACTGCCATATCTTATCTTCCTCATAAAGAAATGATCATTTAACCAATTTTAAAAAATCAAGAATCTTTATGAAATCCAGGTACATATATCAACACTGTGTCCTTAATCTAACTCTCCAAAAATGGAAATCAGTTTATTCTACCATGATTTATTATTTTTTAAAAAAGGAGATAAAATCTATTTAAATTTTTTTATTGTCATGCAAAGCATACTTCTGTATTGGTCATTGTTGTAAGAGCACACTCATACATAACCAAAATTCCCAAATAAAACTGTAAATACACTGATGTAAAATATAACTCCAACAGTTCTTTCTCTAGAGGTGGATAGCATTTCTCATCATCAGTCTTTCAGGATTTTCCCAGATCATTGCACTGCTGAGAGTAGCCAAGTGTTCACAGATAATCATCTTCCAATATTGTTGTACAATGTTCTCCTAGTTCTGTTTATTTCACTCTGCATCAGTTCCTACATCTTTCCAGCTCTTTCTGAAATCATCTTGCTTATCGTTTCTTATAGCACAATAGTATTCCATCAGCAGCATGCACCACGATTTGTCCAGCCATTCCTCAATTGATTGACATCCCCTAGATTCATGATCTATTCTTGATGAATTCATGCTGGCTCCTAGTGGAGAAATAGAAAACATACTCCTATTGGCTGAAAGAGTCTCTCCCTACTAAAATTTTCTTAGATTACTTTTTAAACTCTCTCTTTTGCTTTACCAATTATCATACTTAAGGGAATATATAGTCATGCTTTTTGCAACTAATTAAACTGAAGCACCTTGATAGTAGAGACTATTCTTGTATATATACTATTTTTGGCAGTAATCATAGTGCTTTTTGCATATTGAATACTTGTTATATATTTGAATGGATATTCTCCACATTTCTACTCTAAATTATACTCAAACACAAGGACTTTGGTTAGATATTTATCCTGATGGGCTGCTTGCCAAATTATTTCTAGCATTGTTTATTTCCTCAGGATGAAATTAAAACATTGTCCTAACTAACTAAAGAACTGGGAAAAAGGCTCAATCTTTAAAGAGTCTAAGAACAGAGCTATTGCCATTCATCCTTCTAGGATTCACATACTCATTGAATCAATCAATCAATATATTTTAAGCATCTTTTATGAGCAGAAATCTATGTTCAGTCCTGGTGAGATACAAACGAGGTTTTATAGAATATTACATGATATCTTCTCTCAAGGACCCTATGGTCTAAGAGAAGATACCAACATAGATGTCTATATTACACAATATTACATGACAAGTGAAGTAGAGGCTTAATTTGGTCTTTGTAGCTAAAATAAACATACACAATGCAGCTGTAAAGTAAAATCCTCATTTTGCTTAATAGTAGTGATTCTTTCTCCTCAAACTGTCTAAGTGATTATCTGAACTTTGTGTTGACATATCTTGGAAAATAAGTAATTTCCTTCATGAATTTTAACAATCTCACTTCATCTGACAGCTTCTGTCCTTTCATGTTGCCATTTTAACTGGATGCCCCCTAACGGCTTTGAGAAGGACCAGGAAATCTACTTTCCCCAATTATTGGTAGTCCTGGGATGGAGAGGAGTAGGAAGAGTATGAGGAGCAGGGATTAGAGGGGTTAGGTTTTCTCCATCCTTAGGATACTGGGGGATACATGGAGAGATGACATATATAATCCCTTCTTGCAGCTAGGTAGCTCAGTGGATGGAGAGCAAAGCTTGCAGTGAGGAAGACCTGAATTCAAATCATACCTCAGAAACTCACCCTGGGCAACCAGTCTCTTAATTTTTATGTACTTTAGTATTTTCATCTGTGAAATGGGGATAATAATAACCCCTACATCACAGTGTTGTGACAATTAAATGAATTAACATATGTAAAGCTCTTTGCAAAACTTAAAAGTACTATTTGAATATAAACTATGATGATGATGATGATGATGATTACTCAGCACCAAGACTTTTAAAGATTATCCAGACATTTCCTCAACTTTCTACTTCTATATGCTTACACAGGCAAAGCTTACAGGTTGCATATGGATCTCAGGGTATCCCGTATGGTCTGTTAGTTATGGTTTGGGTATTTTATTTCATCCCATATTTTCTTTATGGTGAAAAGGGAGAAAAGTACTGAATCTTTGAGTCAGAAGACCTGGGTTTTGAGTCCTACTTCTGATAGGTGTGATCATGGGCAAGTCATTTACCTTCTATGAACCTCAGCATTTTTATCTATAAAATGGGGTAATAAACATTCAAGAGGGTAGCTAGCTGGTACAGTGGATAGAGTGCCAGGTCTGGAGGCAAGAAGACTCATCCAGACACTAACTAGTTGTCTGACTCTGGGCAAGTCACTTCCCCCAATTTGCTTCTGTTTCCTCACCTACAAAATAAACTGAAGAAGGAAATGGCAAATCATTCCAGTGTCTTTGCCAAGAAAACCTCAAATAGGACGGTCACAAAGAGTCAGATATGACTGAAACGACTGAGCAAGAACAACAAAACATATATGTTCTACCTCATAGAATTTTTCTGGGAAAACAACTTGGGAAACATGAAAGTACCACAGAAATGTGAACTATAATAATTATTATTAGTATAGGATACTAGACTGCTTCTCACAAATGTAACCCCTAGTACTATATCTGAACTGGCCTTCAGCATTTCCAACTTGGTGTTTTCTAAAAAAGTCTAGCCAAATTACAAGGACTTCTGGCACACACAGTGCCAAGATAGTGGCTCACAATTTAGGGCAAAATGCCAGAAAGATCTCCAGAAGAGATTTAGTTAAATTTTATCCTTCTAAATAGCATATTGCCTACAGGCTCACAGCCAAATAAAAAGAGCTCACTGATGAAGCAGTTCTCATCGATAATGGGTACAATCTTTGCCTGTGGCTGAATTTGCCTATGATAACACTGGGTGCTCAGTGCTCTGGTGCTCCATGTTCCAGGTTGTGTGTGTGTATGTCTATGCCTTGTGCCTTTGCCTATTTGATATTCTGGAGATGTACCAATTGCTTGCTCCAACAGTATGGAAATAGCCTTCAAAGGTGGAATTCTGCACAATACCACAAATTCTGGAGGTAGAAAGGGACTGATACACCTGCTGGATTAAGGAAACCAGGTCTGCTGGATCAAGGCACTTTGCAGCACAAAGCCCCTTCCGAACTCTTTATGAGCATTATTTGAAGTACCTTACTTATTATCCTTGACTATTTGAATCTGGTAACATAAAATGAGAGAATGGTGTAGCAGATAGAAAACTGCCCTTGAATCTGGGAAAGACCTGGCTTCCAGTTCTGCCTCTTGACCTCTATTGGCTTTGGGACACTGGACAGACTACTTAATCTCTCAATGCTCTAGGCAGCTTTCTGACACTGTAAGTTAAAGAAAAGGTGTTGATCTGCATTGAGAGAAAGGGTTTGGAGATTTTCTTATGCTAGTGAATTTATAGGTTCAGTTTCTGCCCCTAATTTGTAAATTAAGGCTATTGAGAGCCCAAAAAATTTAACCAGTATTCCAAAAGCCCTTGATTTTTTCAGTGTAAGAAAGTCCTACTATGGAAACTCCACCAATGCAGATCTGTCCTCCGCAACTTGATGCCTGGTACAACGAGAAGCTAAGGACTTGAACTGGAGTAACCAAAGAATAGAGTAACATAGTAATATCCATGACAGGAGCAAGCAGTCCTTGCCTGCAATAGAGAAATGAATCTCCTGGTAGAGAGAATATTTAAATTCAAGTCTCCTTCTCAAATGGGAAAATAGCAATAAGGGGAAGCATTGGAGCCAGAGGTTTGCCCCTCTTTGTAGAACCCTAGGAGCATAGTCAGAACAGTCTAGAATTGGAGTAACTGAACCATTCCCAGTTCTTAAAGAGCTAAGTAAGGAGGAGAAGCCATGAAAAAAAGAGTAGTGGGCATGGGAAGATGATGACCTGCTCTTGGCTCTGAAATAGCTGACAGGCACTAGGGAAGGCAGCCAACCGACAACAGGTGGTTGTAGACACACTGGCAAGAATACAGCATATCAACAAACAGAGGAAAAAGGTCTGCCCTTGCCAGTGTGAGCTTGTTAATCCGAGAGAATAGCTAAAGAGGCCAAACACACTTCACCTTCCAGGAAAGAGAGAGCCGGCAGGGAGAAACACAGATGTCTTAGAAAGGAGTGTGTACTCTTAGCTCCTGGGTCAGCAGATGTGGTGAATCTGAGGCTGTTTTAGAGAGCACTAAAGATAAACCACCCATAGAGAGACAATGCAATAGTCCCAAGGCTCTGAAAGCTGAGTAGCATTCTGTGGTTGTTGTAACTTCTAGGGAGAAGATGAGCAGATATACTGATCAAGGAGAACAAAATAGTACTGGAGCCCAGTGGATTCAGGCAGCCAAATCCACCTTTCTTTTTTTCCTTCCCTTCCNCCTTTCCTTTCCTTTCCTTTCCTTTCCTTTCCTTTCCTTTCCTTTCCTTTCCTTTCCTTTCCTTTCCTTTCCTTTCCTTTCCTTTCCTTTCCTTTCCTTTCCTTTCCTTTCCTTTCCTTTCCTTTCCTTTCCTTTCCTTTCCTTTCCTTTCCTTTCCTTTCCTTTCCTTTCCTTTCCTTTCCTTTCCTTTCCTTTCCTTTCCTTTCCTTTCCTTTCCTTTCCTTTCCTTTCCTTTCCTTTCCTTTCCTTTCCTTTCCTTTCCTTTCCTTTCCTTTCCTTTCCTTTCCTTTCCTTTCCTTTCCTTTCCTTTCCTTTCCTTTCCTTTCCTTTCCTTTCCTTTCCTTTCCTTTCCTTTCCTTTCCTTTCCTTTCCTTTCCTTTCCTTTCCTTTCCTTTCCTTTCCTTTCCTTTCCTTTCCTTTCCTTTCCTTTCCTTTCCTTTCCTTTCCTTTCCTTTCCTTTCCTTTCCTTTCCTTTCCTTTCCTTTCCTTTCCTTTCTTATTTCCTTCTTTTTCTCCCTGATTTCATGTTAATACAATTAAAAATTTTTTTTTACCAATTACATGTAATAAATTTCCACATATGTTTTTCTAAGTTATATGACTGAACTTATCTCCTTTGCTCCCTTCCCTTCCTCCTCCTGGTACAAATAGGATATTTGATAAACATTTATTATCATGCAAACCTATTTCCATATTGTTCGTTTTTGTGAGTAATCTTATAAAACCCAAACCCTAAAACATCAACCCAAATAAACAATTGAAAAACTGTATAGTTTCATCTTCATTCTGACTCCAATCATTCTTTCTGTTGACACAATTCTTAATAATTGTTTTCTGATATTTTGCATTTCTCATTTCTTTTCCCCTTCCCGGAGAAGGCAGGTAATATGACATAGGTTGTGCATACATTATCATACAATTCATATTTCCACGTTCTTCATGTTGTGAAACAAGACACATATTGCTCATACTAGAGAAAAATTCATGGAGGAAATAAAGTGAAGAATGGAATGCTTCAATCTACACTTGTACCCTTCTGCTCCTTGTATGGCATTTTTTGTCATGAGTCCCTCAGAGTTGTCCTAGATCCTTGCCTTGTTGATACCTGTTAAGTCCTTCACAATTGATCCAGCCTCCCTTTTCAGCCTTCTGGACTGTTTAGAGTATTTGTTTGTACTGGGGACTAAGGCTTGGGTTGTCCAGGTAGTTTTCAGGTTGCCCAAATACAAAAGTCTGGCATGCAGAGGGAGAGAGGTACTCCTGAGTCATGGCACACCATTCTGATTGGATGCAATGTACCACAGTGGTGAATGCTGAGACCAGGGCAACTGCATCCCAATAAAGCAATGCTACATTCTTGCCCAATACCTTTATCATATACTGTTAAGTGGCCATTTTCTGTTACAGGTTATATGGTCTATAAGGCTAGGCTACTTTATATGCAATGGATCTTGCTCCTCTCACACCTTCTTTTACAACACTTGCCAGATTAAATTTTTTTAAAGAAAAATAAAACTCAATAGCAGCCTTCATCATGCCATTCTCCTGTTCAAAACCCTATAATGGTTTTGCAGTATTATAGGGCATATTCTAAGCCCTGACTCCAAGACTTTCCATAATCTAACCTCACTATGCTTTTTCAATTTTCTTAACATTTCAATCTCTTAACAACAGAATCCTTCAAGTCTTTAGCAAGTCAACAGTCATTTATTAAATTCTCACGGTAGACCAGGCATTGTATTAAATAAGTGCGAGGGATGCAAAGAAATATAAAAAATGAAGCAAAAAAAAAAAAAACAAAATAAGACACCCTCCCAAGGGGGCTTACATTCTGATGAAGATGGTAACGCATAAATAGCTAGGTACATATAATATATTTTTACAGAGAAGATAGGAGGCAGTCTGAAAAGGAAGACTTTAGTAGTTAAGGGTTACCAGGAATAACCTCATGAAAAAGATGAGTCTCTTAGGTGAGTCTTGAAGGAAGATGGGGAAACTGAGGCAGAAGTGAAATGGCAAAGTATTCCAAATGTAATGTGGCAAAAGTGGGGCATCACACTACAAAGGGGTACCTGTATACTCATTCTCTACCATATAGTGTTGGAGAATGATATGGTAACATGGTAGCTACCAATGTTACAGAAAAATATTCATATATATACATAAAATATTCAAATATGCACATACATGTATATATCTCTCTATAAAACTTCTCATAAGGGAAGAATATATGTATACATACACCTCCCTTGCAGGAAGTTTATCTATACTCCACTCAGTCTCTGGATTTGGCACACTCACTCCAACTAGCCCTTATCTTTCACCTAAAATGTGCTGATTCCCAGAAATAAACTGTCATCACACAGTTATGTTTAAACTCTCTCAACGTTCTAGGAGGGATCCCTATTGAGGGGAAATGTACTTTTCTTCCCTACTACTCCACTCCTTGAATTCCCATCCTATGATTTTTCTATCTATACCACCACACTCAGAATAATGACACTTTTAGTTAGCTCTTAAACATAACCACTTACAATAAGGCAAAAGAAGTCATCAATAAGTATTTATTAAACACTATATATCTGGCACTGCATTAAACATTGGGAATATAAATGTAAATAGAAAGACAGTCTTTGCCCTCAAGGAACTTATACGCTAATGTGGGATGATATATATAAAAAGGAGCTGAAAAGATGAGGTGAGGTGGTACATGATGCAGAGGCATGATAGAGGATGTCTGTGAGTCATTAGTGTAGTCTGGGGAGGAATGAAGACACAGTTGTCCTGGGCTTCCTCCTAAAAATGGAGGGTCTTGGAGGAGCTAGCCAATCAAAAAAGAAAACCAGAGGAGTGCAGGGTACTTCCAATATTAGAAATAGTCCTGGGGTAGAGTGAGCTTCCAGGATGAAGAGGGTAGAGAAAGTCCTGTGGAGATGAGTAGCAATGCAGCCTCAAGAGGAATGAAGAAATAAAAATATTAATGATGCTAATAAAAACAAATATATAAATAATAAAATACATCAGAATACACCTATCATCCAGATCACCTTCTCTCCCCTCCCCTCAAAGCACTCAATATCTGGGCTGAAGAGTAAGCACGCATTTATAGGAACCCCCAAATGAAACATGATGATGATGATGATGATGATGATGATGATGATGATGATGATGAAGCTTTTATATAGCACTTTGCAGTTTGGAAAGTACTTTATAAATATCACCTCACATGGGAAAACTCATGTGTTTAGAGTCCATAGCTCTGGACTGTAGGCTTCACCATTGCTGATCCATTCAGGAACATCTGCACTATAGGAGACTGCTTTCTCTGCTCGCTGTTTGACTATTGAGCCTTATCACCCTTTAGCTGGAAAAATCCTCTTCTCTCCTAGCACATAGCATTTACAAGCTCTTTCATTTTGCCATCATCTTTAAAAGGGCATTTAGAAAACATTCAGGTCTTAATGTTAAGCCAGAGAACTGTGGAGCTCATCAAACTAGCTCTCCTTGGGTTATACAGACCAGCTCAGCAGGTTATTCACTTACCCTGATGCTGTATTGTCCTATCATAATAGAGCTCACAGTGACACAGCTCAGGTCGATTCTATAAAGCTTGCTAAGCAGGAAATCATAGCAAAGCCCAAGTGCACCCTTCCTCCTTCCCTTCTCAAGTCAGAGGTGGCAGCAGAGAGTAATGAGAAGCTTCCCCCCTTCTCTCTGATTCTTCATGGTGCTGAAGGGCAATAGCCATCCTGGAGCTCTCAGCCACAAAGTCAATTCCTTTTCTGGCCAATCAGGAACCATTCAGCAGGAGCCTTCTATCACCCAATTGCCTCTAACTACCATAGCTTGGCAGCAGATTTCCAGTCACCTTATTGTTCCTAGATTTTGACACCTGTTCCTCTGTCTTCCATCTCTTAAACAACTCTCAGGAACTTTCCTTTTACATAAAAACTCACAACTTCACACATTTCCCCATCCCAAATCAATAGTCTTTTAAAATTATGTCTTGGTCTCCAAATATTTATATGGCATCCCATTTTAAAAGGACGCTCTTTAGACTTAACATGGGGCAGCTAGGTGACACAGTGGATAGCATCTTGACCTGGAGTCAGGAAGACTCATCTTTTTGAGTTCAAACCTGGCTTCAAAAATTTGCTAGGCAAGTCACTTAACCTTGTTGGACTTCATTCCTCATCTGTAATATGAGCTGGAAAAGGAAATGGCAAACCACTTCATTATCTTTGCCAAGAAAGCCCCAAATAGAGTCTTGGAGAGTCTGACACAACTGAAATGACTCTAACAAAAAGTCAAATATATAATACATGTATCACATGAATTTGCTGACATAAAATAATGCTTTGCAGTTTCTCAATTTTCAGCATGGTTGTCTATTTCTTTGGTGCTCTTGAAATTATTTCTTTACATTCAGATTTGTCTAAATTTTAATATTAAAGATCTTTCTTTGCCTCTTTATAACATCAAATCAAGAGAAGCATCATTTTACATTATTCACAAGAGGAAATGAGTCTTTATATTTTATACCACAGATCTTTTTTCTGTCTAAAACTATACAAAATCACACTTGAAAGTTTTCTTTTTATATATATCTATGGTGTCCCAAAAGTGTTAATGCAACTTTAAGCTATTAAAACTTAAAACTATATTAAGACTTTTGGGTTGCCCAGTATTAGCAGTATACACACACACACACACACACACACACACACACACACACACACACACAAATATATGTATATATTAGGAATAAAAATGTTAATATTGGCAATCTCTTATGTCTTTTATCAATTAATACAAATCTCTCCCTTTATAGGTCCTTTTTTTGTCTCTTACATCATAAAGCTGTTCAATAAGAAAAAGTTGTTTTTTTTTTTAAACCCTTACCTTCAGTCTTAGAGTCAATACTGTGTACTGGCTCCAAGGCAGAAGAGTGGTAGTAAGGGCAGGCAATGGGGGTCAAGTGACTTGCCCAGGGTCACACAGCTGAGAAGTGTCTCAGGTCAGATTTGAACCTAGGACCTCCTATCTCTAGATCTGACTCTCAATCCACTGAGCTACCCAGCTGCCCCCAAGAAAAAGTTCTTAAAGGCAATGGTGTGTCTTTGCATGAGTGTATGGGACAGCTGGTGCAAAGGTTTAGAGATGGGAGGTGGAATGTTGTTCTTGAGGAACCATAATTAGGCCACTGTGACTAATTTATAGAATGTGTGGAAGGAAGAAAGAAAAGTGTAAGAATACTGGAAATGACAAGTAACAAGTGAATATGGAAATATATATTGTATGATAGCACATAGATAACCTATATCAAATTGCTTACCATTTCAAGAAGGAGAAAAGAGAAGGAGGGAGAGAGAGAATTTGGAACTCAAAATGTGAGAAAATGAATGTTAAAAATTAATTCTACATGTAATTAGGAAAAAAACAAAAATATTACTTTAAAAAAACAATACTAGACATGCAGGAAGGGGTCAGGTTATGAAAAACTTTAAATGCCAAGTAGAAAAATGTGTATTTGATCCTTGAGGAAATAGAGAATCAACTAGGACTCATAAACAGGTAGAGAGGAGGAGGAGTATTAGTTTCAGACTCATTTTAGAAAAATTATTTTGGTACCTGAGTAGAGCAGGGAGAGATTTAGGGGAGGAAGACTTATAGATTATGGGAATAGTCTAGGCAAGAGGGATGAGAGACTGAACTAGGACTGTGGCTGTAAGAATAGAGATAAGTAGATGTTTGTATATGATACTGTGAAAGAAGAAATGTTGAAAATTGTCAGTGGATTAGATATGTGGGCTGAATAAGAGTGAGGAGTTGGGTATTACATCAAGGTTGTGATCCTTGGTGAGTAAAAGGATAGTGGTATTGATGGTAATAGGGAAGTCCAGAAGGGGTGGAAGGTTTGTAGGTAAGATCACCAAAGGAGATTGGGTAGAGTGGAAAAGAGAAGAGGACTCAGGGAAAAATGTTGGGGTTTTAATCCATGAATGGTCATGACATCAAAGAAAAACCAGCAAAGGAGATTAATAAGGAGTAGTAGAATTAGAAGAACAAGGAAAGAAGGTTTTTGACAAATTGATTCAGTTACTTGTGACCTCTCCTTACATCCAGAGGTTTCCTTTGTGCTATTGTTTATCCCCTCTACCACAAAAACTCTTCCTTTCCTCTGAACTATCCCCAAATTTTAAGGTCCAATTCAAAAATCTCCTCTTTGAAGCATTCCCAGACAAGTCTAGCTTAGAGTAATCATTCTCTGAAAACCATAGCACTTATTATGTGCATAACTCATTTGAAAAATAAGCACAGTACCATGGCATGCTAAGGACAAGAAGGCATCTTAAATGCATTTGCTCTGTTCCCCTTTATTTTATTAGGCATTTACATGCCAGAATGGGTTTGCTCCTTACTTATTTTGATGGAGTCTTTCAACTCTACATTTCTCTAGATAATCAAAAGTGATTTACAATAATCTATTTGTGATTTAGCTGTGCAAGTTCAGCTCCCAAACAGGGTTGGACAGAGACAAAATTGTGACCTAGCTGAATTTTATTTCATCAGTTATCCTTCTGTTGTTCCACCTTTCACTTTCAGAACATTTCCCTTTCCTCTTCTATATTATCCCCAAATCCCCACTCAGTCTTCTCACATCCTTATGTCTTCCCTTTATATATACAAATTGAATGGGATCTGAAAAACACATTCACACCAAGACATTAAAATCTTAATAAGTGTTCCCTTTTGCAAGAATTTGCCTTTTTACAAGTGGAATGTAGAGAAAGGACATTGCTTTATAAAAATAAACTAATTTCGCTTTTTGTGGTGGCAAAAAACTGGAAAAGGAGGGTATGCCCTTCAACTGGGGAATGGCTGAACAAATTGTGGTATATGCTGGTGATGGAATACTATTGCACTCAAAGGAATAATAAACTGGAGGAGTTCCAGGTGAACTGGAAAGACCTCCAGGAATTGATGTAGAGCAAAAGGAGCAGAGCCAGAAGAACACTGTGCACAGAGACTGATATACTATGGTAAAATCGAATGCAATGGACTTCTGTACCAGCAGCAATGTAATGATACAGGACAGCTCTGAGGGATTTATGGAAAAGAATGCTACCCACATTCACAGGAAGGACTGCAGGAGAGGAAACATAAGAAAAACAACTGCTTGAATGCATGGGTTGGGGTGGACATGATTGGGGATGTAGACTCGAAACTACCACACCAATGCAACTATCAACAATTTGGAAATAGGTCTTGATCAATGACACATGATAAAACCAGTGGAAATGTGCGTCGGCATGGGTCGGGGTGGGGTGCGGGGGGGGTGAAGGGGAAAGTAGGAGCATGAATCATGTAACCATGTTAAAAACGAATATTAATAAATGTTTAAAAAATAAACTAATTTCTAATGGTGAAATTTCAAGAGTTTGCTTGGAAATTTATTTTTTTTGGAAGGAGTTATGATGTTACTCAGATCTCTTTAAATCAAACCATACTGGTGAACTTGTACTCTCACTCCATATAAGTTAGATCCTTCTGTCAGATTTCACTGCCTGTCCTGAGAAAGGGCAGTTTATCTTGAGGTCACAAATCAATTGAAGCTAATTTCTTTAAAGTTGTCCAGTATTCTCAGAGCAGTAGGTCTCTAGGTATCAGATAATTTTCCAAGGTCCCTTTCAGCTCTCTATCTATGATCTACCCCAGTGGGATCAAATTCATACAGAAATAGACTCCTTAAACCATGCATAAAGATCCCTGCTAGACACAAATTGACTTCAAAAACCACGTATTAATACTATTTCTGTTCTACTGTATTTTTATTTATGTTATTAAACATTTTCCAATCACATTTTACTCTGATTCTGTGCACACACAGTCCTTGACAAAAATATCTAATCATTGGTATTATTAGTATAGACTATGATATGGGGTCAGCTGGGTGGCTCAGTGGATTGAGAGTCAGACCTAGAGACGGGAGGTCCTAGGTTCAAATCCAGCCTCAGACACTTCCCAGCTGTGTGACCCTGGGCAAGTCACTTGACCCCCATTGCCCACCCTTACCACTCTTCCACCTAAGAGCCAAATGCACAGAAGTTAAGGGTTAAAAAAAAAAGTATAGAGTATGATAAAAGTACTGTGTGAAAGTTCATAAGTAAGGTGGCAGGTATAATGGAAGCTCCCTTCCAGGGCTGCTCTTCTTCTTTGGTGTCCATGTGTCATCCAGCTCTCACCTGTGACTCCAAGAAGCTGTAGCATTCACAGAAGCCACATCCTCATAAACCCTCTCTGTAGGTGGACTAAGCCAGGCTGAGGGTAGCCAATAGGACTCAAACCCATCTGTGAGTTAGGGGGTGTTTACCCAAGGCATGTGAAGACTTCCCCTGGTAGAACAGACTGATGGAAACAACTTGTTACCAGGCTTCAAAGGCTACAGAAGTAGATTCTGGGGGTGTTCAGAGTTTGAAAGACACCAAGGTGGCCCACTGCACCCTGGGTCATCACCAGTTCTCTTGACTTTTGTCTTGCCACTGGAATTTGATGACCTAGGAAGAGAGGATGAGGCTGATGACTGCAACTCTGCCTCACTTAAATCCACTTTATGCTTCTGTCAAAAGATATCACTCAGAGGCGCCATTTTGGATCTCTCAGAGCATGAAGAATGACAAACACCACTTCCTCTGTTAACCTGAAAAAACACGGATCTACCAAAGAAGTTATAATAAGGATCTTTAATTATGATTGAAAGATTAATTTAGGAAGCCACACAGAACTGTGGTCCTGGGACTTCCAGTGAACTATAGAATACTGTGCACTTATTTAGATTTTGGAGAAGGAGATGGGCTTATGCCCTTCCACTCACTTGGAATCTACACTAGCCATAGTCTAAAACAACTGGGAGAGGTCTACATGTAATAGCCAAATGTGCCCTAATACCTGGGAGTACCCTAGATACAAAAGGAGAAACTAAGAAAACAAAAGGGTTCATCAGACTTGAATATATCTGCTAATCCTATCTCAGGTAATCAAGGGGTGCTCAAGCAAGGGTTTATGGTTCAGTCTGGGACAAGGGTCAGTAAAGGGGTTTCTTACAGACAGATTGTCAGGGACAAGGGTCAGTTTGTAGTTTCATAAAATCACGTTGTCACCTCCCAGGCAAGCTCTTTGCAGGTGCTGCTTCATTTTTGTTTTTGTATCCCTGACACTTTTCATAGAGCCTGGAACATAGTAGAAACTTATAAATGCTTACTGAATGAATTCAATTGAAACTGTGTCTCCTTTTACAGAGGAGGAATCTGATCAAGGCACAGAAAGGAGAATAGGATTATGCCTGATACAATGATATCCTATACTCTTCCCACTATTCCTCCGATGCCTCAATGTTCACTCCATTAGGAGGATCCCAACCAACATGGATCAGTGGCATTAGTTCTTGCAGAATTTAGTGCTGTCTTCAAATAAAACAACAATACGAACCTAATGAATAATATCTACTCTCTCTATATATACATATATATACATACATATATATATATATATATTTTTTTTTTTTGATGAATAGGGTAATCACCCACTAGTTTCCAAATTCGAGCAGGAGAATTAGAAGATCTCTAAGGTCCCCTCTAACTACAAATTCTATTGGTCTAAAATTCTACTCCTTCTTGGAGGCAAGGCTTTGGTCTTATTCTTTCTGTATTCCCTTTTGGGGTTTAGACTTATACCTTAAAGATAGTTGGTTTTCAATAAAAGTTTGTTGAATTGAATTAATAGAGATAGTAATTAGTCAAATGTTATTTATGAAGACAAATGGTTCTCTGTGATCTAAAATATAAATGAAATGCTTTTTAGTTTACAAGCCTATAACCTACCCATGGCCTAGGGGAAAATACTGGTAAGGCATGGTACTTTTTATTTTTCTGGACAGCAGAGGGCTCCCAGGTACTGAAGAGCTGCTCATAAAAAAAAAAATAATAATAATTTTTTTTCCATGTTTTTGAGTTGGGAAGCCAGTGATTCCCAGAGCTTTGGCTTGCTGACTTTCTTGTCTATTGTTTAGAAAACTGAAGCAATCCCATCCGGGGCTATTGTCAAGGAGGTTGTCAAAAAGCTACAGATAGAAGTAGTGTCGTTATTCCTAGAGTCATATATGTGCCACCTCTATTAGAGATACGAGATACATCTGATCAGGGACTGAGACTAAGCATCATAGATGTTTAAAACTGCCTAAGAATTTAGAGATGACCTAATCTAATATTTTATAGATGAGGAAACTGAAGATTGGGCTAAGGTCATATAGCTAATTAGTGGCAGAACCAGAACAAAAATCCAGATTTCTTTTCCAATGACACTCTGCCTTCCATCATAGGTTAACAAAAGAAGAGTGAATTTACAGCTTGGTGACCTAGCAATCTCTTTCTCTTTGCCTCAAAATTCTTCTGTAATTCATTTTACATAAAAGGTTTATAAATAATAGCTTCCATTTATGATGAAAGCTTTTCCCTATATTATTTTTTATTTTCCAGTTTTTATTTAGGTATTTTCTTGTCCTTTCTCAGTTTGCTTTTATTTATAATAGGAATATATTTCAGTTATTGGCTTAATACTATTACTACTAATAATGATTTCCATCAAGAACTTAGTTTGGTGCCTCGCTTAAACACCTAATAAATGTGTACTAACCCCACTGATCTGTAGTGGTTAGGATTCTCCTAATGGAGTGAATGTTGAGGCATCAGGGGGATAAAGTGGGAACAGTGTAGGATATCATTATATCAGTTGTCCAGAAAAAATATCTATACCATGTCTCTCCAAATAGTTGAAGTTGTAAATCTGAAAACATTGCAGTTCAGCCTTTTCTGTGCAAAAACAAAACAAAAAAAAAAAAAACCCTAGAGCTACCCAAATTTTCACCGTCTCTACTCATATTTACCAATTCTTTCTCCAAGCTTATATACTTTCCTAAAAGGCACAGGTTGATGCCTACAGCCAAGTTCATTAAAAAAAAAAAATGGACCCATTCAGTCAAATTCTGTTGAACAATATAAAGAAAGTCAAGACTTTTTATTTTAACCTTTTTTTTTTTAAGGTTGAGCAATTTATTTTAAACCTTGAGCATCTAATTTAGTTTCATATTTCAAAAGAACCAGGATCTCATTGATATGGATGCTCCTTTCCTAGACACAGATTGCAACTGCTCTAGGAGATTGTCTTCATGAATTACTATGGTTAAAAAACAGAAACAAAACCAACCCTTTGCCTAATGGCTTTCCAAAGTTAGAAGGGATGTCTCTCCCATGGCTATTGCAGAGTCCATTCCTGGACCCATACTCCTTCTAGCTTGGTAGGACTGACCAGAGCTGGTGCTTTATTGCCCCAGATAGGTCATTTTCTCACCACAGTAAGGCACTGGAAGAGGGATTTTTGTGGAGTAATAAAAATAATATATTGCATTTCTACAGCTCTTTGCAATTTATAAAGATTCTCAGATACATTTACTTGTTTGAGCCACATGACAATCCTGGTAGAGGGAACTAAGGAAGACAGATATTCTCATCATTTTACAGATGAGGAACCTGAGACACTAAGAGGTTAACTGATTTGCTCAAGGTCCCATAACTGTTAAGTATGTGTGGCAGAATTTGAATTTCCTCATTTCGGAATTTAAGTCCCATGTTCTATCCATGCTACCATGGAAAGTTCAAAAGTAACCAAACTATACTTGAAAAAGAATTCTCTCTACTGTAGTATCTTATAAATGATCATTTAGTCTTGAAGAACTCCTAAGGCAGCCCAGTCTATTTTTGGACTGAATTGTTCCCACAAGTCTTATCAAGTCCAAATCTGCCATTTTGCAGCTTTCTTCCATTGCTTTTTTCTGGGACCAAACAGAATAGTTCCAATCTTTCTTCCATATGACAGCCCTTGAAATACTTGAGGACAACTATTGATCCTCTAAGATCTTTTTTTCCAGGCTAAGCATTCCTTCAACTGATCCTCATATGACATGAGCTGTAGACCCTTCATCATTCTGGCTCCATCCTCAAGATGCTCTCCAACTTATTAATAGCCCTGTCTCAAAAGAGCAAGTAACAAATCGGGAAGAGATAGTACTGATCCAGGACAAAGCTGTGTGAAAAACCACCCCAGCCAAGTAAAATGAATAATCCAGAATCGAACACTATGTTCCAGATGTTGTCTGACCAGGGCAAAAGTTAGCTAGGCTACCACGCTCCTTACCTTGGACACTATGTTCCTTTTCCTATCTTAATGCCACCCATGATTCACTGGCACATTGTAGTAGAAAAGCCACTCCAATTCTTGAATATGAAAGTCTACAAAATATATACAGTTTCTGCTATTGAAATGCTTTCTAATATGATCAAAAATGATTCTTACAGTTGATTATGTTGATATTTTTTCTAAAATATCAAATCATAACTTGAATTGCTGGTTTTCTTTTCTTCTTTTTTTTTTAGATCCACATACATAAAATATTTTGCTTTTACTCCACCCTGTGGCTCACATTGCTTTGTCTCAAGTATTTCTTTTCTCATACTCTGCAAAGTTTTCAGATTATTTTTACTTTGTAAACATGTCCTTTTCAGAGGACTTCCATAAAAGCAACACTTATGTATGAGTTGGGGAGAAAGTGAAATGTCCTTCTTTTCTCTAATAGGAAGGAGATAAAAAGGAAAAGAATAATGATGCTTTCTTGGGGAAATTCTGATTGCATTTCTGATCAGATTTCTCATAGGTCAGATTGAAGTTGCCTTTTTCTAAAAGAAATTGTCTCTCTATGCCTAACAGATCTGCTCCATCTACTGATAAAAACCACTTTTGTTCAACCAAATATAATTAACTCTAAAACTCACTAGGATACATTCAAGATTTTTTGGTTCCAGACTTACTTCCCCTTAACAACAATTATATATTATGTTTCTTCTAGTTGTCAGGAAGAGAAAGATACTTTTTTTCTTAAGATCTCACATCTAGGATTTGCAATATTGATCTTACTAAGTAAATCAGAAAGGATTCCATACAGCACCTGAAGATTTACAAGTAAATTGTACAAATAAAAATGAAATGAAATGATCCTGAATATATTTTCTTTATGTTCAGGGATTTTAAGGATAGGATTTCAATTAGCCTCTGTGAACCTCAATTCTTAATCTATAAAATGAGAGATGTTGGGCTAGATAACCCCTAAGTTGCTTCTAAATTCCATGAACTGGATTCAGTGCCTTTATTTTTTTAAAAGATTTTTTTTTATCAAGTAAATGTAATAACAGTTTTCTACATACATTTTTTGTCTCCCTCCTTCCCTTCCTTCCCCCTTTCCAGAGGTGATAAGTAGTTTGATCAACCCCATACCTTAAAAAAAATTTGTTTTGGTAAAGACGAGAAGAAAAACTTTGGAAATCTGCTTTTGTTGGTATGTAGAGGATGAGATGTTGTGCTCCCTTTTTAAAAAAAACTCAACAAATTAAACTCTGTAGCCACTTTATGCACTCAATTCATTGTGCTATTCCCATTTACATTTAGAAAATGGAATGTTTCATATGACCAATTACTTCACGAAGGATGCATTGACTTTTAACTTGTTTCTCCCTCATGACATTTTGGTTGGGTTTTCAGAACCAGGTAAATATTCTAGATCAGGGGTTGGCAATGTATGGCTATCGAGCCATATCTGGCTCTTTTGAGGGCCAGATATGGCTCTTTCTGCAGGAGCCATAGTCAATTTTTTTTCAGGCGCTGTTACAGGAGCGGCACTGTGAGCACTGTACGGCTCTCACGAAATTACATTTTAAAAAATGTGGCATTTATGTCTCTCACAGCCAAAAAGGTTGCCGACCCCTATTCTAGATTGTTCACAATGGTGTCCAGGCTAAATTATTGGTGATCCACTAAAAAGAAGTCATAAAGATAATTTTAGGCAGGAAACAGATGTAATTTAGTGTTATGATCCAGTCTAGTCATTTGCATTTTGTATATATTTGAAGTAGAATCCATCTATGTATTAGCATCTGTAGTACCAGTTATAAAGGAGGAGATTCCACTCTGTTTTTCCCAGAAGCCTCTCAGACTACTAGTTAGGGTCAGACTAGACTTGGAGTCAACAAGCTTGGGTTCCATTACTCATACCACCTGTATGTCCATAGGCAATGCATATAATCTCACTGAGCCTCAGTTTCTTCCTCTGGAAAATCAGGAAAATAAGAGCTATAGTATCTACTGTGCAAGGCTATTGTAAGGTTTGAATGAGAATAAAATGTATAAAACACTCAGGAAATTGTAAATCACTATAAAATGTCAAATATTATTATGGTTTGGATGAACTTTTCTTATCTCAGATTAATAAAAGAGAGCTTCTGATTCTGATAGGTATTCAAAATAAGTAACTTTGGTAGTTATAAAGATTTTCAGTTTGTACATTTGTCAGCCACAAAAGGCATTTGCTGCTGACCATATCCATCTGCTTGGGGACTCCTAGCATGGGGCCATGAATGCCACAGCTACTCCAGTGCCTAAAGATTGATCTACTTTGGATAATATTTCAATTTCACTTTAAAGGAAATTCACATTGAGAATACTATTGGCTCCAGGAAAGATTGCCGTAGAGTGTTCAGAATGTTTCTTAGAAATTAAAATTTATAACAGAAGAAAATAGCATTGACACCAAAATCTGAATCAATTTCCCGATATTAGTGTTAGATTTACTGTTTAGGCAGATTTGATGCTTATTTGCATTTCTGAAGTCTTTGATGATACTGGTACCCTCAAGGACCCTAGAGATATTGCCATAAACTTTGTTCCATTTGGCTTGCCTGGCAACCTTAGAAGAGTCTTTGGAAAGGTCTTAGGAAAGAAGCAAACTTATAATGCAGAACATGAGGACAAGATGAACATTCAAAACTCATTAAAAAAATCAGGGCCTTTTTGCTGCGAATGTTTTCACAGACTATAAACTGAAAAATTGAAATTGGATGGCTCCCTATGAGCCATTTCATAATCTTTATCAACATTAAAATTACTTTTAAACACACACACACACACACACACACAGAGCCTCACTAAGCTCACATATTTTATCTAAGAAAAAAAGTAAACATTTATTTGAACAGTTACCAGAATCTCCTGGTTATAGCACTTATTCTTCAACAACCTCATTGTAGTGGGAGACAAATATATTTATCTCCATTCCTAGGAAATTGAAACTTTAATTAAATGGAATATTTAGGTAACCAGATATGCTCTCCCTCCCCATCTTTCTATCCATATGTAAGAAAAAGAAATATAAGAAAAAGAAATAAATCAGAAATAAGATACTGCTGTTTTTTTTCCCCTAAAACAAACTTTCAGGGTTAGAATATACCCAGCTGCCTCCACAATCTTCTTTCTCCTACAATTCCCACATCTAAAACACTCTAGGATTTAATAATTTAAAAGGAATTCAGTATTGATTAAATGAACATGGGATATGGAATACTGTTAGATACTGGGTGAGAGATTGCTTAAATAAGCCATGATCCTCAGGCTAATGAAATCTACTCTCCTGTAGGTACACAATTAATTTAATACTATATAATACATAATACCAATCAATTTATAATCATTTAATAAGTCCTTACTATGTGCTAAGTCCAGTGCTGAGCTCTTAAGTATTCAAAAGAAGAGGAAAACACAAGCAGAAGTGAGGTAAGGAGCTTTATGAGGCTCAAAGTGAAGAAGATTCCAATCCTATTGATTGGAAGGATGGGAAAAATTTTCCTTGAAGCATTGGCATTCTAGGTGGGTAACTTAATGGGATAGAGAAAGAACAAAGGCGTAGATAGAGACTGGAGAATGTGGAGGCATGTATAGGGGTTTATGAATAGCCCTATTTGGCTTAAGTTCAGAGTATGTGGCGATGAATAGCATAGATAGGACTGGAAACATGAGTGGTGCCAGATTATGGAGGCCCTTGAATGTTAGGTAAAGGAATCTACTTAGTAATGGACAGGGAAGATTGAAGATCATGGAATAGTTGAGTAATGTGGTCAGATGTTTATGTAAATGATGTTTGTCATTGTGTAGAATGATTTAAAAGTTAGAGGAAAATGGAGGCAGAAAGATTGATAGGAAGTTATTTTAATAGTCCATATGAACAGTAGTTAAGTCCTATATTAGTATGGGGACAATGGAAAAAAAGAAGGGAGGGGCAGTTGTAAGAGATATATCAATGGTAGAATTGATTGGATCAGTACCTGATTGGATATGAGAATAGAAAGAGAAGAAAGAACAAAGTGTCACTAAAATTTCAAATATGGAAGACTGAGCAAAATGGTGGTGCCATAGACAGAAAGAGAAGTTGGTTTAAGGGGAAATAATAATATATATTAGGGAGTCATTCACCTATAGGTGATAGCTAAAATCATGCAAATGAATAGAGTGGTCAAGGAGAAAAATGGGAGAGAGATCAAAATGGAATAGAACTTTGGGAAATACCCAACTAAAGAGTTAGAAAGAAGATGAAGGGTTTATAAAAGGAGATAGAGAAGTAGCTGTTAAGAAAGGCAGGAGAAGAATTTGGTAACTCTTCCCCTAAAGGCAGTTAGGTGTGCCATTCCTAGAGTCAGGAATACTTATTTTCTTTAGTTCAAATTTCATCTCAGACACTTACTAGCTGTATGACCCTGGGCAAATCACTCAACCCTGTTTGCTTCAGTTTCTTCATCTGTAAAATGCGCTTGAGAAGGAAACAGCACACCAAAACCATTCTAATATCTTTGCCAAGAAAATCCCAAATGGGGTCACAAAGAGTCAGAGATAACTGAATAACAACAACAATGCCAAAGGAAGAGAAAGTATCCAGCAGGAGGGGGTGATCAACAGAGAAATTTTATATATTCAGAAAGGATGAATAAGAAAAAGCTGCAGGATTTGGCATTTAGGAAATTACATACCAATGTACTTTGGGAAAAGAACTCTAATGTGTCAAGACAGAAGCCTGATTGTAAAGGATTTTTTTTTTAATCTTAGGGAGAACATGTCTTTTTTACTGATGAAATAGGGTCAATGGAGAGTGAGAGACTAATGATACATGTGAAAGATAGGATGTGTGATGGAGTAAGATCCTAGAGGATTTAGGAAAGAATAGGATAATGGGCACAGAGTACAATAAAAGAATTAGCCTTATCAGGCAGCTAGGTGGTACAGTGGATAGACCACAAGTCTAGAAACAGGAAGTTCTGGGTTCAAATATGGTCTCAAATATTTTCTAGCTGTGTGGTCCTGGGTAAGTTATTTAACCCCATTTGTTTAGCCCTTGTCCTTCTTTTCCCCCAAATCCTTTCTGTCTTAGGATTGATATTGTAAAGGTTAAAATAGGAGGTTGAAAAAATAAGAGAGCAGATTTTAATAATTTAAGTTTTAATGAGAATATAGTAGAGTTGCAAATTAATATTATCCCTTTAAGCCAGAGAAAAGAAAACTTCTAGCAGTTTTTAACAATGAACAATTTAGCTTAATTAAAATAGAGATAGTAAATGAATATAGAAAGATAGAAAAGAGGAAAGAGAGATTACTAATCTTATACCCTATAAATATACCTAATATTCCTAATAACTGCCTCTAACTGTCTTCTGAGGACAGCTTGCTCTTGCCTGGCAAACACCAGGCCTATCTAACCTACACTATCTATAAATGATTCATTAACTACCTAACTCTAAAATAAAAGATAGCCACCACTCACTCACTCCTTCAGTCAGTTTTCTATAGCAGTCCAAGCTGTCAGTAGTCAACTGACAGAAGATCCTTGCCTATGACACAGATCTCCTGCTCTCTAGAGATCCCAGATGCAAAAGGCCCTTTAAAGACTAAAGCCAAAAGTCCTCTCAGTAAGCTCAGGCCTGCCTTTATATTCCAGGAACTGTAACAATAAAGAGAGCCAATAACCAATGTTTGATAGAGGGGAGTTTGAGAGAGAGTCTGTGAGGTGAGTCTCTCTTCCAGCTCTCCCCTGGGGCCGAATATAAACTGGGAGACTTAAGGGGGTGTCACCCCCAAACTGGGTGACCTGGATGGTCGTGCCACCCCAAATGAGTTGGGGGCAAGACTTCCCTATATGATGAGGTATGTGATACCCCAATCCAATTCTGAATAAGGACGGGGTTCACACAAACCTCCCCCTGATCAGTTAAATTCACAGCAAGTGGTCTGGCTTCAAGATGGAGGCAGCCAGACCAAGCTGTGGTTCCCCTCTCCCTCATTGTCTCTCAGGCACTTTGGAACGCTATCTGACTGATGAATGGCTTTTATTATTCATGAATCAAGGATTGGGGAAAGGAGTGAAGGGCAGAGGGATATTGGGGTGCCCTCTTCTCCCTCTGTTTCTATTTCTTATTTCTATCCTTTTTTATAATTTTTATAATTTTCTAGAATTGTAAGTTAGACCAGAAAGGGTCTCTCAGCAATTTTGGATAATGGGAATGGCTTTTATCATGGGTTTCAATTTCCGCTACAAGATCCTCAGGAAGCCCTCAAGATTGGATCCGAGATGGGGTGTCCTCCTCCTTTCTCCTCCCAGTCCTTTGCCCAAATACCCTCTCCTCTTCTTCCTCCTCCAGAGAACTTCCCAGAATTCCTCTGGTCTCAACTGTCAGCAACTGTCAGCAACTCCTTCTCTGGCTCCTTTTGTCCCATCCACCTTGCACAAATCCCATCCTGACACAACCCCCATCCCCCCAATGACCAAATAACACCCAGCAGCTACCTTCCCGCAACTGCAAGCCCTAACTGTCAGCAACTGACTGACCAACTGTCAGCAGCTAATTCTCCTCACTCTCAGCAACTGACAGCTTGCAACTGATGCTGGCACAGCAGAGGACTTCCTGGTTCCTACTTTCTATCACCGTGGGCTGGTTAATCCCTTCACATCTCTATGGTAAGAGGACCTCCAGGTCCCCCTTTAAATTAAAGAAATTAAAAATTCCTTTTTACAATACTAAATATTTGTTACAAGGCAGAAAAATGGTAGGCAATTGGGGTTACATGACTTGCCCAGGATCACACAGCTAGGAGGTGTCTGATGCCAGATTTGATCCCAGTTATCTTTCTATTCAGTTTTGGGTCTAGTCCAATTTCTATTTTGTGAGAAAACTTTATTCAGTTGTAGGAATTGAAAGAAAACTTTATTGCAGTGTTTGAACCTAGCCCTGTGTGGCTGGGAAGCTGACTTACCTTTACCTACTGTTTAGAGACCCTTAACTAAAGACCTAAATTATGCTAACTAGAAACACAATCAGTTCCAAAGATTGATGCAAGAAGTTTTTTTTCTTCACAATTTATACATCTTAAGCAACCATATGTCTTATCTGAAAACTGGCCCCATACTGATCTGTCAGTTATGGTTTCCATGTTTCTTTGACTGTATACAAACACATGGGGGGAGTGGGACACCTCTTTTTCTGAATTGCACCTATTCTCTAACTCCCAACTTAGAATGCCCTTAATCTTTCTTCCAATTAGAAATCAGATTACCTAATTTTGTATCCTGATTATTTTTTAATTAATTGCTCTTATTTTATTAACTGTTCTTAATGTATCTATTCGAGATCCAGTGCCAGAGTTGATTAAGGTAATAGGTCCTAATTTTTTAGGTAATTGGCATGCATTGTTTAATAAATCAATATGTTCAGAAGCTCCAGCCTCTGTTTTCTCAGTCATTTCTTTTTCATACCACAGTCTGCCTCAGTTTCCTCATTTTTAAAATGAGAATAATAATAGTACCTACCTCCCAGGGATGCTATGATAACATGAAATTATATTTGTAAAGTGCTCTGCAAACTTGAGAGAGCTATATAAATGCTAGTTAATATGATAGTGATATGCTTATCCAGCATTGAGAAGTGGGAGGTCAGGGGACAGAGGAAGGCAAGGGATTGAAATTTTAATTAGCCAGATAGTGGAGTTACAGCTGAAGGTGGAAGCTAGTAAAGCTAGAGTGAGAAAGTATAGATGACAGGGGCCAAGGGACTCAGAGAGTGTTCTGATAATGAAAATCAACTTTGATATGAACCATTAATATTCAGAAGCTTAACATGGGGCAAGATTTTTTGTTCAGTTGCATCTGACTCGTTGTGTCCCCATTTGGGGTTTTCTTGGCAAAGATACTGGAGTGGTTTGCCATTTCCTTCTCCAGTTAATTTTACAGATAAGGAAATTGAAGCAAGATTTGCCCAGGATCACACAGCTAGTAAGTGTCTGAGACTGGATTTGAACTCAAGTCTTCCTGACTCTAGGGCTGATATAAACCAGAAAAAGACTCAAGTAGCTGACTTAAGATTTCTCCCTGCTTCCCAACCTCTATGTCATCCTTGGGAACATAAAGATTTTTGTTGATGATGGATTTCTCCATTCTTCAATCTCTTCATCTCCTCCCCTTCCTTCCAGTACAAGCTCAGACCAGATCTCATGTACCACCTTCAGTTCAGAACTTTGAGATTACATTGTCTGTTTCCTTCAAGGTTCAGCTAAAATTCTGTCTTCTACAAGAAACCTTTTTTCCCCTTTTTTTCTAAGGAAGGTGAAGGAGAGAAGTGTTTATTAAGCACCTACTTCATGCCAGGCATTGTGCTGAGAGCTTTACAAATATTATCTCATTTGAGATACAACCTTTGAGATAAAACAACCTTGTCAGGTAGGTGCTATTATTTTATTATGTATCATTTTACAACTGAAGAAACTGAGGCTGACAGGGGTTAAGTGTCTTGCTAAGGTCACACAGCTAGTAGATGTCTAAAATTGGATTTGAACTCAGGTGTTCCTCAGTCCATATTTAGAGCTGTATTCAATAAACCGCCTATAGCCTTCCCTCTCTGTTACTTTTTCTCATTTATCCTGAATATAGCTTGTTTGTACAGTTACTTGAATTCTGTTTCCCCTGTGAAGTTATAAAATCCTTGAAAATAGGAACTATTATTTACCTTCCTTTGTATCCCCAGTGACTAACATATAGTAGGCACTTAAATATTTATTGACTAATTGACAATCCCTTATCTTTATATTCTTTCCACTCTTTCACTCACATTCAACTTATTTCCCCTTATCATGCTTTTATTTCCAGTCTTTCCATCTGTCTGTTGTCCCAGTTCATCTGTTTTATCTCCAAACCCAAGCACTGATGCTAGAATCATCTACATTTCTGACCTGCTGCCATTCCAGTCTTTGGAATTCTCATCAGGAATCATTTTCAATTCTTCTTCTTCTTCTTTTTTTTTTTTTGCTCCTGATGGTGTGCTCCTTACATGACTGATAAGCTTCACTGTAGAAACTTATGCAATGAAGCCCACTACAAATATTATGGTATATAACTTTAGCTATTGTCCAGATTATAATATTACAGTTGGATGGGTAACTTATTGAGCTAGTCCATCAGCAAATTTATCTTGGACAAGCACTAAAGATGGATGATTACTTTTTTAATGATCTAAAGCTGCTTCCTGCCATAGAGCCCATCTTTTAAAAACGAATATTCTCCCTTGAGATGTTGTATGGTTGTGAATCATGAAGCATCATAAATCTCAGAAAAATTGAAATTATAGGTGACTCAGAAAGAGACAATCCCCAGCCCCACCCCAAGAAGTTTAGTAATGAAGGGGAAGAGAGAGATAGAATGGTCCCTAGATGAGACAGGGGTAAGTGAAGGAAATTTTTTTTCTTTTTTAGGATCAGAAGGACTAAGAATTTTAATTGGCATATGAGAAGAAGGCTGCAGAGAGGTAATGACTAAAAATGCACTGAGGAGATGACAGTTATAGCAAGTTCCTAGAGAAGGAGGGAAGGAATGAGATCATGGGTTCAGGTAGAAGGATTAACCTTAATAGCAAGGATATCCCTTTCTGTGATCAAAGGGGAAAAAGAGAAAGGAGGTGATCATGCTAAGAAATTAGAAAAGGGTAATGATATGATATGATAGCCTCTATATTTTAAGTCAAGTAGAGTCTACAGCTTCTTCTGCAAGTGTGTGTGAAGGGGAAATGAGAGGAATGTTGGGATACCTGATTAATGATATAAGGAGCTAAGGTAGAAAACATCTAGATTTAGTCCTTGGTTCCAATATTTTCAAATTTTTTTATCACCACTAATTGTATCTCAAACTTCCAACAGAACATATCTACTTGGATATATCAAGAGCACTTACAGTTTAAAAATCCAGAATTATTATCTTTTCTCTAAATATGCTCTGCTTTCTGATTTGACCATAAATATTCATTTTCCCTTTCTGCCAAGTTTGGAGCCTTGTTATCTTTCTTCTCCATGTTCTCCTATATTTGATCAGTTAATATCATCATTTCAGCATTATTTCTTGGACCCATCCCTTTTCTTATTCTCTTAGCCATCCTTTTAAAGGCCCTCATTGCCTTCTATCTAGACTACTGCAATATGTTTCTTTCTCTTTTTTTTCCCCCTCCCCATTCCTGGGGCTGGTAAGCAATTTCATCTATTATGCAAATATATTTCCATTTTTATAAGAGAATATTCATATAAAACCAAAACTCCAAAATAAAAACCCAAATAAACTAAAGTGAAAGTCATATTCCAATGTGTTTCTAAGACATCATCTAGCCACTACCTCCCCTCTCCAATTTGTCTTTCATATCACTACCAGAATCTTTCTTAAGCACTGTTCTAGTCATGTTACTCTCCTGCTTAGAAATATTCTGGGACTTTATTGCCTGCTCAGTAAAATTTATATTTCTCAGGATGGCCTCTGAAGCCTTCTATAGTCTGGTGATATTATATCTTTCCAGCCTTGTCTTATATTACTCTCTTCCATATGATCTATGTTCCTCCATTCAGTACTTCTCTTCACTTTTCAAACATCCATTATACACTCCCATTTTCATGCCTTTAGTGACAATGTTATTGATGTATAGAATGTCTACACTGTTTCTTTTTGTCTGTTAGATTTCTACTTATCAGTTACCATGTCTTTTTGATCTTTTCTTAGCAACATATCAAATGCCATTTCCTCTGTGAAGTTTTTCTTGCCTCCTCCAATTGGTAATGATCTTTTCTCTCAAGTATCATATAGCACTTTGTTTCACAGTGCTTATCATGCAAAATTGTGTATTTTGCTTCTCTATATTTGATTCTTATCCTCCTTCTAAACTATAAAAGCATTTTAAGGTCTGTCTAACCCAAAATGTTTTTCCTCAAAAGGATATTAATTGATAATTTATAAAAGATATCTGTATTGTAAATAATTCCTTGAAAAAAGTTCAGCCTCACTATTAAAGATTAAAACATAAACTCCATGAGGACAGGTACCCTCTTTTGACTTTTTGTATCAGTGCTTAACATCGTATCTGTAATAAAGTAAATGCTTAAAAATATTTTTGATTGATTAAAACACAAATCATAAATCTTCAAATGCAGCTTCAAAGTAACCAAATTGGCAACAGTAAATAAAAGTAATAACTTTATGTTGATGGATATATAGGAAAAAAACATACTCACATACATTGCTGGTAGACCTGCATAATGGTAAAATATTTATGAAGAACAATTTGGCTACACGTAGTAAATGTTAAAAATTATCATCTTTTAGCCCAATAATCCCATTATTGGGAAAATAGCCTATGACTACTACCATAAAGAAAAAACGCTATCCATTGAAATACAGACACACACATCTTTTTATCATATCTGATGACAAAGATTTGGAAAGAGTTAATTTTCCAACATTTGGTGAATTACTGAGTAAAATATACTGCTTAACATTAATGGGGGGGCTTTCCATCCAAGACATTTCTCATACTGAAGAAATCACAGGTCTAGAAAACAATAACAAAAATCATCTTCTATCACTATTAGTATCATGAAACAGTACAATGCCATTAAAGTGAAATAGGCATATGAAGTATTTCAAAGTAAAGAAATATAACAAAGTAAAGATGGGACAAGTTTGCAATGATGTAATAGCAGGCTCAGAGCCCCTGGCTGAAAACTCAAACCTCTAGCAGGAGGAGAGGAGTGAGTAGATAGAATTCTACCTCCTTCCCCCTTTGGCAGTTAGAAGGCTCTGGCAACTGATCTAACAGAATTGCCTCTGTACCAGTAATGGCTGCTATCTGACTTAACTTTTATAGAGCTAAACTTGCTAGTAAAAAGGAGATAATCTCACAGAAATTGATGTCTTCAACTATTTGAGTTTTATTCTCTAAACCAGGATGGATAATTGGCTCAGATGTCTTCACTACAGGTTCCTAGGTCTCTAGAACTCAACTGCTCACAAAGTCTGTCAAGATGGAGATTTGGCTTAGGTAATGTATATATCCTGGCCTATGTGGCTTGGACCAAGGAACTTCACTCACACAGACTTAACTAAACAAGGGTTTATTAACTTGGAGGGATTGGGATGGAGAATAAATATTTAGGAAAGAGGGAAAGGCAAAAATCTGTCTATTATCTTCAGGTGTTGTCAGTATAGCTTTCCCCAGAGGGGAAAGCCCTGTAAGAGGCATGTTTAAAAGTAGGTGTGTAAGCAGGCTAGGAAAAGCCTTAGCTGGAGGTCATGGACATTCTGAATGGAATGCAGAGGAAGGAGGAAGTGGCTTTTGCCTGAGAAGGACTCCATGGTGGTTGGCACAAACTGTTGCTGACCTTGGGAGATCTCAGAGCTAGGAAAGTTGTATCCAGATTCCCTGGGATCCTGAGAGTGGTGAAGGCTTACAGCAGAGGACATCAGACCTGCAGAGCAGCACTGAGTAAGGAAGTGGTTTATGATCTGGTGGACAGCATGGCAAACTATCTCTCCCTACCTGGATACCTTGGATCACCTGGTCTGGTGGAGTTGACTCCTTGCATCCTGAAACCATCCCTGGATTAGCAGTGAGATCCCAAGTAAAGCCACCCTCAGTTCCTCAGCTAAGCTAACCAAACCTGCCTGGAACCAGGTTGGGAGGAACTTTTCCTTTGTGACTCCAGTACTGTTATTCTTTGGGTCCTGTCTTGCTTAGATCATAGGAGAGTGTAGTCAAGTCCTTTCCCTGCCCCTGTGGTTTGCCCTTAGCTTTTAAGTGTAGTAAACCCTATTCCTATCCTTAATCTTAGTTTGTCCTTGATTAAATGTGTTGCCTTAATTTATAAACTCCTGCCTTTACTTTGCTGATTACCATAGGCCTAGTCTTGGTGCTTCAGAGTGGCAGTTGGACCTAACAGCCAATTCAGAAATAGACACCCCTTTGCTGTTAAACTTTAGTCTCCCTACTTGTTGGGCCCCTTCCTGTCATTCCTGTCTCCCACACATACCCACCTGTTTACTGTTTAAGGCACCTTTCCCTGGTTTCTCCCTTAATAGTTTGACACCCCAGATGGCTGGGTAACAGGGAGGTAGACAGGAAGTGTCTCTTGGGCTGCCAGAGCCACACTGGAAACTGAGAAGATCTGAACATTCTGGGAGGGGGGGGGTTCAGCCATTGGCTGTGAGCTGAAAGTTCTTAACCAGTGGTGAGCTGCTCAGAACTCCTCACCCCCCACCCCAAGTCATTCATAAAATCTCTGTGGGAAGGCAAAATACTATCAGGCCTGGAGTAGCCCCAGAGAAAGGGTTTTTTTACCATTTTTTTTTTGTGTGTGTTTTGTTCTCTGTTGTTTGTGCTTAATTGTAATTGTAATTGTTCTTGATTATTATTCTTGATTGTTGTTATTAGTTGTTATTAGTCAATAATTGTGGCTAATAATACCACTGATATTGTATACTGCTGGTCAGTTTGGGCAATGATGGGAACAATGATGTTGGAGGATTGGATTGATTATGTCATCTTGGGGTTGTGGCAAGGAGTGTTAGCTATCCCATACCTGTGGTTCAAAATCATACCCAGGTATTGTAGGGGTGTATTAGATTTGGAATTTGCCCAACCCATTCTAACTATTAATGTCCTGGATTTACTACCACACATACCGATCATTGTCCTTACTGGTTATATTGTGTATAAATTGAGGTGGGTGGTCTTTCGTGTCACTTATTGTTTTAAGATCATAGTGACCTGGTATTTTAGAGATTCGGAGACTAAGCAGATGTTACAGTTGTTGCAAATCAAATGGAATAATTTGGAGTTATATATCCAAAATGGTGGTATTTCTGGTCAACCTCCTAGTTCTAACACTGGCAATGTGGCTGTATTTTCACACTTGGGAAATTCTGGCAAAGGTGTTACATCTAAGGCTGAGTTGGAACAACAGGCACAGAACAAAGGTGATAAACCCATTAATCTTTTTCCCCTTCTCGACCTTCCGATTGTACGTGATGATGGCATTTTCCATGTGAAGCAGCACACTAGGTTTAGGACAGAGGATGTGGAAAATTTAAAAAGAAAGATCCCAAATTTCCATGATGATTCTGGGAAGTTTGTTAAGATCTTTAAGGCATTTATAAAAGCCCAAGACCCTGACTTTGAGGATTGCTGGTATGTGTTGGGTGAGATCTTGTCAAATCATGACAGGTCCAAGTTTGTTGAAGAGACCAGGAACACAGAGGGGATGGCACCATGGCCAGAAGCCTGGGAGGAACTGGACCTCAATTCAGTTCCAATATACTGAATGTTAAAGCGGGCAAGAAAGTCATTAATAAAAATCATGGAGAAACACTCAAAGTGTCCAAATGCGTGGTCTAAATTTGTTAAGGTTTCTCCCTTAACAGCCCCAAATTAGAGACTTTCTTTCCCTAAATGCTTCACAAGCTAAGCTGTATCTTTGTATCAAGTAATATCAAGTGCAAGATGGCTAAGAGAGGCTTGATTGAATATCTGTAGATGTTTAAGGTTTTGCTGAGACACTGCTGTCAGGATTTCTCTGTAGCAGTAGTAGAATCAGTGTTGGTTAGACAATCTTGATGATTGCCTATATGAGTAAATAGAAATAATCCACCCTGCTCTTCAGGTCAGAGATAAGTTAGGCTTAAAGAGAAGTAGCAATCCTACCCCTTCTTCCACCCAGCACCCTCTTTCCCCCAAAGAGTGAGTAACTTAAGCCTGGGTGGCTGCTTTTATACCCACATTCTTTATTTTTAATTTTTTTAAATTTTGAATATTTTCCCATAGTTACATGTTTCATGTTCTCTACCTTTCCCCCAAATCCCACCCACCCACTAGCTGACGCATAATTCCACTGGGTTGTTACATGTATTATTGATTAAGACCTATTTCCATATTATTGATAGTTGGACTAGAGTTATTGTTTAGTGTCTATAACCCCAATATCCCTATCAGCCCATGTGTTCGAGCAGTTTTTTTTCTTCTGTGTTTCTACTCCCACAGTTCTTCCTCTGAGTGTGGCTAGTTTTCTTTCTTATAAGTCCTTCAGCCTTGCTCTTGATTCTTGCATTGCTGCAAGTAGAAAAGTCCATTATATTCCATCATACCACAGTGTATCAGTCTCTGTGTACAATGTTCCCCTGGTTCTGCTCCTTTCACTCTGCATCAATTTCTGGAGGTTGTTCCAGTTCACATGGAATTCCTCTAGTTCTTTATTCCTTTGAGCACAATAGTATTCCATCACCAACAGATACCACAATTTGTTCAGCTATTCCCCAATTGGAGGACATTCCCTCATTTTCCAATTTTTTGCCACCACAAAGAGCGTGGTTATAAATATTTTTGTACAAGTCTTTTTCCTTATTATCTCTTTGGATACCCACATACTTAACTGCCCTAACTGCCCCTCTCTCTTGGGGTTCTGTGGGGTTCTGTGGGGTAGTTTGCCCCACTTAAGATCCTTTAAGTTACAAACCTGAAGAAAAATCTATCTATTGACTAATGACTATAAAAAAGAAAACCACTTAGGAATGAATGGAGAACAGAATGGAATACAGAGTTAGTGGATACATGAAATAAAGAAATTAATGATGAAGTACAATAGATGGAAATGCATGTCTATTTGATATTGTATTATTAACATGCTTGGATTTAAAAGTAAGTAGCTAGTAATATTTAAAAAACAACCAAACAAAAACCCTTAACTTCCATCTTAGAATCAATATTGTATACTGGTTCCCAGGCAGAAGAATGGTAAGGGTTAGGCAATGGGAGTTAAGTGAGTTGCCCAGGCTTACATAGGTTGGAAGTGTCTGAAGTCACATTTGAACCCAGGACCTTCCATCTCTGGGCTTGACTCTCAATCCACTGAACCATTTACCTGCCCCTTTAATTATTTTTAAAAGTTAATGTTGCATCTCCTTTGGTGCCTAGTATGGTGCTCTACATGCAGTGAACATGTAACAAATCTAGGCTGATTTGGCTGAATCAGAGTAGAATTAGATAAAATGATAGCAAAATTTATGTGGCAGGCAAAAGTCCAAGAGGAGCAAGGAATATAATGAAAAAATAGGAAAGAGATTTGATTGATGGATATTCAATTATATTCCAAAGCAGTAATTATCAAAACTATTTGTTTCTTATAAAAAAGAGAAAAACTAACAGAATAGATCAGATAACCAAGTAGCAGTTGCAATCTAGTGTTTGATTAATTCAAGAACAGAAATTACTTCAGAAAAGACTTAGAGAAGAACTGCTGGGAAAATAGAGTGGAAGGCTGGTGGAAAATGGATTTAGAGTAACATGTTATATAATGTATCAATAAATTCTGAAAGGATAAGAAAATAGAATGCAAAGAAATTATACTAAAAGATTTAGAGGAGAATAGGTTATAACTGAAAACTTTGGGTAGGAGAAGAATTTAAAACCAGATCCAAGTAAAGGGGATTATAAAAGACAAAATAGGGAATTTCAATGAAATAAAGTTCTTTTCTTTTTTTTTTTTAATTATATATTTGGTAACCACCACCACCAACCAAAAAAAAATTTAACTAAACAAATGTATAAAAAAGATTATGTACAAAACCACAAACTCCACATTATTTACAATTTGTTTAAAAACATGTAAATTATATATGTATGCTAATATAAAGATCCTCTACTTTTGAGTTCCCTTCGGATTTGTTTTACTTGGATACTTTTTCTCTTGATTTTGTGGCTGTTTTTATTTTTAATGTAATCATGGTATGTATTATTCTTTTTTCTATATATATATTTCACTTATTTTCTTTATATTTCCAGTATTTGTCATATCTAAAAACATAATGCAATCCACTTTATTCAAATATCATAATCTCTTCAGCCATTTCTCCTATTCTTGCATTTGTGTTCCTTCCAATTAAATTCGTTTTAGTCTCAACTCTGTCAGAGATCATGATTGCTATCCTTGCCTTCTCTGGATCAGCTGAGGGAAAGTATATTCTGCTCCAGGCCCTCACCTTCATTTTACATTTGTTTCTTGCAAACAACACATTGTCAAATACCAGTTTTTGATCCTTTCTGCTATCCATTTTCTCCCCATGTGTATGAATTCATCCCATTACACTCATGTTCCTTCTTGTTCATTTCTATCTACTCCATTCCTCCTCACTGTCCCCCTCTTCCTTTTTTTCTTTCATATCCCTCCTCAGATGTTGAATTTCCTTTGACCAATATCTTTCCAATTCATACCCCTTTCCCAAAATGCTCCCTTATACCTTTGCCCTGCTAGTTCCAAATTAGCCCAAGGCCATTCACTTATCCATCTGTAAGTTTCTGGATCCCTTTTTTCTATTTGGGTGATTTTTTCATAATTTTCTTGATTTTCTTGCATTGTTCTTATTTTTCTATTTTTTTCTCCCCTCTCTCATTTGATTTTGAGGTCTTTTTAAAGATCTTCCAAAGCCCTTTCTTGAGATTGTAGCCATTTATTGTGTTTCTTTGCACTTTTTGAAGAAGGTATATTTATTTCACAGTCCTCTGAATTTGAGCTGAGATCTTCTCTGGCCCCATAATAGCTATCAATAGTTGTATTTTTCCTCCTTTGTTTGCTCTTATTTATTTATTTATTTATTTATTTACTCATTTATTCATTCATTCATTTATTTATTTATTTATTTGTTTATTTATTTATTTATTTATTCATTCATTCATTCATTTATTTATTCATTCGTTTGTTTGTTTGTTTATTTATTTGATTTTAGTATCCAGGCCAATAGATTTAATTATTATCTCTTTTTTTTAATACCAGGGTTCCTATTGTATTAATGTATGTAATCTTGGGAGAGAGTGAGAAAGCTTCACTCTAGAGTAGGTTTTCAAACCCTACTCTACCATCTTTCCACATTGTCAGAATTTCTTTGTGTGTGTTTGTTTTTCCCCTGAGTCCTATTTAGTTATTGCAGTTTTTATAGTTCAGAACCAAATGTACTTCTGGTCCCCTGTTCAAGCAGCAATCTGTGCCTGACCTCAGGTGCTCCAACCAGATCCTACAAGCAGCTTTGCTACTACAACTGCAAGGAGCCAGTCTGTCTCCCCCTGTGGTGACAATCAGGGACTCCACTCTCTTGGGAGTGACCGGAGCTGACAGGGCCCATTGCCTCAGCAAACTCACTCACTGGTGCATACTCTTTCTTCATTCCTCCTCTCATCACCACAGCTCTAGACAGAGCAGATGTCCAGGCCACCTTTTTCAGGCCTCTGCAATGAGGCTTGAGTTCCTGTCATTAAGGCCTGGTGCCAGCAGACTCCAAGGTATCCACTATTGAAGTCCCCAGCCATTTATCCGTCCTCTAGGGTCTCCAGACAGGATAGGCAAAAAAAGTTGAGGTTGCTAACCCTGCCCTCCTGGGCTGCTTTGTGGATTCCCTCTGCTCCTCCGTTCTTGCCCCCAGGGCTACAGTGTGGAGACTAAGTCCAGGGAGAGTCAGAAATCTTCCTTTCTAGTTGGCTCTTCCACTTTACTCTGGACTTTTATCTGTTTTTTTGACACTTTTAGTGTTGATTTTATGGTTATTTTTGGTTGTTTGTGGGGGGTTTCAGAAGAGTGAGAAAACTTCACACCCTACTCTACCATCTTCCCACATAGTATCTCTGACATAAAATTCTTGAAAGTTTTTGCACAAATAGAATCAATGCATCTAAAAGAATAAGAAGCATATCTGAGAGATGCTGCAGAGGTGAAATTGTCTGTTTTGGCTACGGTTTAGATATGGGAAAGGAGAGAGAGATGGTGAGGAATGCAGGATGATTTCTTGAGAGACTAGGAAGATGGCATAGCTCTCTATAGTAAAAGAGAAAGCAGAAGAGGGGGAGAATTAGGGGGAAAGATAATGAGTTCCATTTTGGACACACTGAGTTTAAGATGTTAAGAAAAGGTAAAGCAGAAAGCCCCATTTTGAAGTGTCTGAAAGGCAGGAAATGGGAGATTAGAAATCAGCAAAGAGCCTGGGGCAAGAAAGATAGGTTTGAGAATCATCAGCATAGAGATGGTAAGTAAATTCCTGGGAACTGAAGAGATTGTCAAACGAAATCCTACCGAGCTATAAGAGAAAAAAATTCCGAATAGAACCTAGAGGGACACCTACAATAAAAGCGCATGATAAGAGGAGGATCCAGAGATTGAGAGGTCAAATAGGTGGGAGGAAAACCAGGAGAGAATGGTGTCTTGAAAACCTTTAGAGAAGAGGGAATCGGGGAGGAGAGCATAATCAACAATGTCAAAGTGTATAGAGAGCTAAAGGAGAATGAGGATTGAGGATTTAACATCCCTGAGATCATGAGTAAGTTTGTGGAATGATGAGGTTGGAAGCCAGATTGTAAGGAGTTAAGAAGAGAGGAGAGAAAGTGGAAGTACCTATTATAGACTCTCTTTTCAAGGAGTTTAACTACAAAGGCAAAAGAAATCTAAAACTATAAATAGCAGGGATAGAAGGATTAGGTGAGGCTTTTTTTTCCCCCAGCATAGGGAGATGTGGGAATGTTTGCTCGTAGTAGGAAGTAAGTAGAAAGAAAGAGAGATGGAAAATAAGTGGAGTGGGGATGGCAGAGGAAGAAACCTGTTGCAGGAAACAGGATGAAATGGGATCACTTGTACAAGTAGGTGGGTTAGCTTTGTTAGGGAGTAAGGTCACTTTTTCATGTGAATGAGGGAGGAAGGAGGAGAAAATGGTGGAAGACACCTGAATGATAGGAAACGAAGAAAAGGAGGTTCAAAGTGGATGACCTCATTTTTTCTCTATAAATATGAGGCAAGGATCTCAGATGAGAGAATAAGGGAAAGGGAAGCCATGAGAAGTTTGAAGAGCAATGAAAAAGTTTGGAAGAGCCACTGAGAAGAGTGGGATAGTGAGTTGACATGGGAGGTATAGTATAGAAAGCAAGTTATTTAGGATAAATAGGAAATACTGAACAAGTGGAAGTCACTAGAGTTAAGAAGATTGGGGAAGGTTTCCTGTAGAAGATGAATTTTAGTTGAGACTTAAAGAATTTTTTTTCCACTTAAAATAATAATTTATTGAGAATTCCTGGGATAGCTGCCATCTTTTCTGGTCTTGAAAGGAAATCAGCTAGAGAAGGAATCACTGAGAAATCATATAGTCCTTATTACCTCAGTTCTCTCCCAAAAAATATGGGAAGGGGAATTAGTGAAATGAATATCTATCAGTATTCATTTATCCAACAGAGTTGGGGACGGTGTGGGTTTGGTGGATAGTGGAGAAGGAAAATCACATGATGGTGGGGTAAGGGAGGTGGACCCATTTGTAGGCTTATCCAAGACTAACTCAGTGAGGAACAGATTAGCTTTCTCTTGAGATCAGGAAATTCTCTCATTTTTTGCCCTTGATGAGGCTGTCATTTCCCCAAGAGAAGTTTTCATCCTGCAAGTTCATCACAAGGTGAAAAATGGAGAAGACCTAATGACACTTGTAAGAAGGAAACATTGGAAAACAGTGTCAGTGGAATTGTGGAGCACCTGTAAGAAAAAAATTGCTAGTGAAATAAGCACATTGCATTGATGTGAAAGAATGAGTATTGTTGGGGATACACTTAGTATAATAATAAAAGTCATTCATGTATCCCCAACAATACTCCAATATCTGGAAGACTGACCAATGGAAATTACTATTGGGAGTTCTTTTAATTGAGAATGGGTTCAGATGTGAATTATTTCCATGTCTTTTACTGGGTTAATAACTTTAGTGTTTTGAACATTGTGAACTTAAGTTCTTGTAAGAGGAGCTGGTGACTACTCTTGAGGACATGCCAGAAGACTGTCATATAATTCCTAAACTTCACTTAGGTTGGAGTAATTAGCCAGATAAGTAAGATGCCCCCAAAATGAATCTGAGTCTTTTGTATTAAGCAACAGACTGGTTGAAAAGGTTATAATGGTTACAAATTGGTTACATAAATATGTATAAGGTAGAATGTGATAAAGATAAATGATTTTTTTCAGGTAAAAAATCTGAGAGGAGAAAAATCACTTTAAACTAGAGGAATAGGGAGATCTTCATAGAAAATGGTCACTGAAGGAAAATAATAATTTCCTCAATTCTCATTTCTATAATGTTTGAAGGCTTCTAATTCACGCTCAACTTGGGTATTTGATAAGAAGACCATTCCATGTGCAGGAAATATATCTGTAATAATGGTCTGGAATAATATGCATGGAGGAAGAAGAAGAAAAGACATGTCTAGTTTGGTTATACATATAGAGCAGTAGAGACTAGAAAGGAGGTTCGAGTTATACTGTGGAGAGCAAGCCTTAAAGATAAGGTTAAGGAATTCATATTTTATTTTTTAGGTCAATGTCTCTCAATCAATGGGCCACAGGCTCCTGATAACAAGAGTTACTGAAAGGAATCCATAAATTCACAAACAAGCTAATCTCATTAAATGACTCAGTATAATAAATAGGTAAACATACTTTCTATAACCTGAATAAATAACCCCACAAATAATGTTACTGCTGTTTTTCAAAAGAATGCAAATGCCATTGTGATTAATGAAATATACATTTATTTTAAAAAGTTACCAAGTTAATAGTGGCTTATTGTCACATATATTCCCAACCGATGCCTACTATATAACTATAATTATGCAAAGGTTGGAGGCAAAAGGTTATGAATTATTTTTATATTAAGAAGAGGTCTTTATACTTGAAAAGGTTGAAAACCACTCTTATAGGCAATAAAGAAACATTAAAGAATGGGTTATCAATCTTTTTTTGTGTCATAGATCCCTTTGACAAGTTTGGCAAAGCCCTTGGGCTCCTTAGAATTAGGTTTTTAAATGCATAAATAAATATGTATGTGTGTGTGTGTGTGTGTAACTATAGATACATACAAAATATATATGTGTAGGATTCTGAAGGAAACTAATCACGTTGAAATATAATTGCAAAAATATAAAGTTCACAGACCCTTGGTTAAGCATCCTTGTGTGAGAAATAATTTGACCCCTACCCTATTTTAAATAGATCCCTGCCCATCTTAAATCAGCAATTTTATCCCTATGATTAGTTCTAAACAGTATTATCTAGCCTAATGTGATTCAATAAGGATAGTATTTAGTTACTTACTAACAAACAATACTTAGAAATAACAAGATAGTTCATAATTGAATAGTTTCTAAAAATAAGAGTCTTTCTTGCTACTAATAGCAATATAGTGATCCAGGACAATGTTGAGAACCTTATGACAAAGAATGCTATCCACCTCTAGAGAAAGAACTGTTGCAGATATAACATATGATCAAAGATGGATAGAGCTTTATTGTGTATGGATCACTTGACTATGTGGGTATATGACTTGGGGTTTTTGCTTTATAAGATTATTCATTTACAAAAATAAGTAATATAGAAATGTGTTTTGCCTGATAATATGTGTATAACCCAGACTGAATTGCTTGTTAGCTCAGAGAGGGAGGAAGGACAAAGGGTGGGAGACAACATTCATCATATAACTTTGGAAAACTTATGTGGAAATTTATTATTAAAATAAAGAAAGAAAAAAGGAAAAAAAAAAGTCTTTCCTCTCATAAAACTCTGTTTAACTCTAACTTAATAGCATAGCTTGAAGAGAACCTCCACCCAGACGTCACAAGCTTTAGTGGAAAGTCATATGATATATTAAATATGGAAAAAAGCCCTTCTACCTAATATAGCTTCCTTTGTGACCCTTATCAAGCAAGCTGGACCATCTAAGCAAAAAACTGAAGTGGGTCTGTTGAGAAAGCAGATCTGATGGTAAAGTGGGTAGCATAAAATGGGGCAGATGAGCTGATGGCTACATGTCCACCAATGATTAGTAGTAATGTGACCAGGATGTGTACCAGGAGTTTGAAGTCCACCAATGAGATCACTCACTGATGCTGGCATGGACCAAGCATGCAAGGACTAGACATGAAAAGACTAGATTGGACACTGAAAGGAATAAAAGTTGTACTCTGGAAAAAGTAGGAGTCTCAGACAGTAGGGAAGGTTTGAGATCCTATTTGCTGGAGGGGGCCAGATCCCGCATAAATAGTTATTGGATTGGAGCTCTGCCCTAGTTGTTTTATTACAGATTATAAAAATTTCTGGTGTCAAACCTGTTCTGAAGATTTTTGAGTGAGGGAATAAGATTTCCGTATACTAGGAAGATTATTCTGGCAACTGAGTAAAGAACAGATTGGAGAGAGGAAAGAGTGAAGGCAGAATGATCAATTAGGAAGCTATTAGGTGAGAGAGAAATGAGGGCATCAGCTATCAAAATAGAGGAGGGGACAGATTCAAAGATGGATAGAGCTTTATTGCAACAATAATAACAGTCAGCAGTATATAGAGTGTTACATATTTTCTCTCATTTGATCCTCGAAGCATTCCTAAGAGGTTGGTGCTATTGTTATGTCCATTTTACAAGATGAAGAAAGTGAAGTGGAAGAAGGTTATGTGACTTAGCAGGGTCACACAGTTAATAAGCATCTGAGGTATGATTCAAGCTCAGGTCTTCCTGATTCCAAGCCCAGTACCTTATACATTGTGCCTTCCCAGCACAGGTGATTGCAGATAGGAGTATGGGGAAAAAAAGGAAGCCAAGACAACACTGGGATTTTTGAGCCTAGAAATCCTGAAGGAAGCTGGTGTCATTAATATGTAGCTAACTGATGGTGCTTATTGCTTCTAGTGTGCTTTTCTCTTTGCAATAAGTATAATAATAATAATATATACTATAATATAATACATAATATGATATATAATAGCTAGCTTTTATAGTTCTTTAAGGTCTGCACAGCACTTTATACATTATCTCACTTGATCTTGTTGTAGGAAGAAGTAGGTGCTATTGTGACCCACATTTTCACAAGTGAAGAAATGAGATTAAATGATTCATCCAGGACCACACAAGCTAGTATCTGAGCCTAGATTTGAGCTCAGGTCTTTCAGACTTCAGATTCAGCTCTCTACCCACTGCCACCTAATGACCTGAATTGTAATAATACTTGTATATACTTATAATACACTACAGTGATTTTAATATCCTATCAAGTTGCCACAGAGATATTCTGTGGAGCTGGAGAGATAATTAGGGACATACTGGATTGCTTTGTCATCTTTTGAACCAGTGGAAAGTGCTTTTATAGGTGGAGGGCAACGTTTTTGATTATTTAAAGGAAAAAGGACATTATGAGTTGCAGCTACCATATTCAAACTTTGGCTTTGTCCCAGTCTGCTTGGGATACTGTTATATAGATGGATGGTGTTGGGGTTCTGCCCTCTATGTAATTAGGAGAAGTTGGAAAGGGGAATAGCTTATGAAATAAGGTCCTTAGCCTGGCATTGTGCCACTAGAGCTGTAATCAGGTCTGTCGAGATAACGAACGTACCTGAAGCCTGAAGGTGAATGGTAGTGGGTAGAAAATCCCTAGTGTCTCATTATACAAAAATAACTTGTATATCCTTCAAGACAGGGAAAACACTGGAGGCCATCCTCTCCCTGGTGTGAAGAGACCTCAGATGAAATAAAAAGATTTGACCGGACAGAGGGTTTGACCATACCTGAGGATAATGCTGGGAGAGAGATCTGCAGGAAAAATAATTTGTCCTATAAGGAGAGTAATACCTGACACCACCTGTAAGGAGCTAAGAGAAGCTACTAGAGACTAACACCTAAACTTACTTTCTGGGAGTGGGGTGAACTTCACAAGTAGCTGCAGCTGTCAACACTGGCTGGGAGAAACTGAGGGGAACCTGTCCAGAGATGTGCTGGAGCAGATAATTACCTGCTCATGAGAACTCATTGTTATATTTCTAATGTGAGTATTTACATCTTGGATATCAGCAAACGTTACAAATAAGGGCTTGATTTATTGTTTTGTGGATTATTTAGACTTTAAAAAAGTGATATAGAAAATGTTAATAATGCAAATTAAATTTAAAAGTGAGTTTTGGATAGATTGTTTTTTCTTCTGAGATGCCAGTTGTCAAACATTTGCTAACATACCCCTGAACCTTCCTTTTATGACTCTAATAGTCAATGAAATTTATTAAGCACCTACTATGTGCCAGGCACTGTGGTAAGAGCTCAGGGTACAAAGACAGACAAAAGACAGTCCCTCCCTCAAAGAGTTCACAGTCTAATGGGAGTAAAGAAAACATAAAAAGAAGCTGGAAATGGGGAGGAAAAGAGGATACTCTGACAAAGGCATAATGGAGTCTTGCAACCAGGTGGGAAATGGTAAGATGGCTGTCCTGGACTCCCAGCCTAAGTGGTTGATCTGAGAGGAAGTGTCCAATGTCCACTCTTCAGGTTTTCCTATTAAAGGGCAATAGACAGTCTCTCCCTCAAGGAGCTTATCTACTATTATCTATTCATCCATCCATCCATCCATCCATCCATCCATTTATCCATCCATCCATTCATCCATCCATCTTTCCGTCTTTCCATCTCTCTCTCTCTCTCTCTCTCTCTCTCTCTCTCTCTCTCTCTCTGTGCACATGCGTGCATGCATGTGTGTGAAAGTTTTATATTTGGGCTCAAATAATCAGTTTTTCAAGTGCTGAATGGGAGATGGATGACTACATAGCATTTTTTTCTGAAGACGTAGGAGGTTTAGTTGAGTTCAAGGTTAACATGAATCAACAGTGTAATATGGCTCAAAAAAAAACCCCAAAACAACTATGTAATGTTAGATTGCCTTAAGAGATGCTTAGTGTTCAAGATCAGGGAATTAATAGGATAACAGTTTTTCAGTTCTCTGCTTTAATCAGACCACATTTGGAATATTTTGTTTAGTTCTTAGTTATTTTTGGAGAAACATTAATAAACTTGAGAGTCCAGAGGAAGGCAATCAGGATAGAAAAGGATTATGCCATAAGAGGATCAATTGAAGGAAAAGGAGATATTTAGCCTAAAGAATAGAAGACTTATGGAGTGACATGTTAGTTATATTCAAGATTTGAAAGGATGGGGTATATAAGAAAGGCACTAGATTTGTTTGACTTAGTTCTAGATGGTGAATCAATGAGTGAAAGTTTGCAGAGAGCCAGATTTAGACTTGATATAAAGAAAATAATTTTGACAACAAGAGCTGTCCAAAAATGGAATGGACTACTTCATGGGAGGTGCTGGGTTTGTCCTCACCTGAAGTTTTCAGACAAAGACAAGATGAGAACTTAGCAGTTATGTTACAGAGTGGATTCTTCAGGAGCAAATTGGACCAGAGCACCTCAGATTTCTCTTCTCATTCAGAGATTCTATGATGACAAAACTATTAAAGTGGGAGATGCTTTATAAACCCTGAATATGACCTGTCCATAGAAGCATAGGTACAAAGTCTTGGCTAGTCACTAGACAGATGTTATATACTTGCACTTTGAGCAGTTTTGGGAAATTGCTATTTATTGTTTATAGGAAATGCTGTCACCTTCAGGGAAAATTTTGAGCTGTGTCTGCCATATGCTCTGAGATGTTACAAGAATGACAGGTGTCAGGCACAGAAAAAGCAAAAACAATGTCCAGAGCCCAAGAGAGCCTATTCCTAATGTGTTGTGTATGCTAAAAATGAAAAATCTTTACTGTTATAGTGTATGCATGCTTGAAGGCAATGAATAATCACTTTGGGGATATGGAGAACCCTGAATACACTTAAGTTTTCACTAAATACTGATCAAGAGAGGATGAAAACATTTCTACTTATATAGAAGTTATAAGGCACTGTCCAAAGTAAGCATTAAAGGTGTAGTTAGGGCATATTTTATTATAGTAGCTATAATAAGAATAAAGTGAACATATAAGCACTTTAAGCTTTGTAAATTCCTCTTCATTTGTTATCTCATTTGATCTTTATAACAAACCCATGAAACAGGGGATGTTATCATCCCCATTTTACAGATAAGGAAACCAAGGTAGAGAGAGGCTAACTGACTTACCCCAAGGTCATATAGCTAGGAGGCTTCTAAGAATTAGAATTCAAATCTTCACAACTTAATATATAGCCCTCTGTTAACTGACAGCTGCATTTTTTGTTTTTTGGCTTCTTCAGTGCTTAGAGGGACCTTATGATTACCTATTATCATGGTTACTATAGTGTCTGAAAGGCAGGACCCAGTTGCTTACAATTAATGAAATTGATAAGGAAAGATGACAAGTCAGTAAATAAATAAGGAAGCAGGCATGAAGCAAGTTTGAGGAGTGGGACAGGGTGGGAAAGGTTTTAAATTATATGGATCATAACCCACAGATTTAGAAACCATTTAGTCAAAACTCTCCCTCATTTTGTGGATGAGCAAACCGAGTCCTTTAGATATTATATGATTTGCTCAAGATTACAGTCAGGGGAAGAATTTTGAACATTCTTCTGTCATCTGTCTCTAAAGTTAGTGCTTCACTTTTAGAGGTTCTGAGTTTTTTAAAAAATTAAACAATCATTTTTATTTTTTTTATTTTTAAGGAAACAAAACTCTCCCTTGAAAAAGAAAGAAAAACCAAACTCTTGTGACAAATTTTCATAGTTAAGAAAAACAAATTCCAGAATTGGTCATGTCCAAAAAATATGTCTCAATCTGCACCATTGGCCCTTCAGTCTGTCAGGAAGTAGGCATCAGGTTTTATCTTTAGTTCTTTGGATTCCTGATTGGAAATTGAGTTGACGAAAGTTTTTAATTCTTTCAAAATTGTTTGTCATTGTATAAAATGATCTCTTGGTTCTGCTCACTTCACTCTGCATCAGTTCATACAAGTCTTCAGAGATTTCTCTGATCCTATTCCTTTTCTCACTTCTTAGTGCACATCATATACCACATTTTGTTCAGCCATTCTCCCACCTGTGGGCATTCCTTTTAGTTTTGGACATGTTGAATTTGAAGCCCAGATGGATCTCCAAGTGGAGATTTTGGAATTAAAGGCAAAGGTCTGTTTCCTGAATCTATGAGAGTGATATTTTAAAGGGAAGGAATGAAAGGATAGAAAAAAAGAGGAGCCAACGAGGAAGCTTAGGGGAAACACCCAAGTTAAAAGCAGGAGGTACAATGAAAACTGAGTCAGGCTTGGAAGCAAATGAGGAAGTCAATTGGGGCTGCCACTGAAATATGCTCCTTTCTCTCCCAATCCTCACAGCAGTATCCCACCCCTGTTACTCAATTGAGTAGGGGCTGTTCAATTTTCCATGTTTTGTGAAGTATGTGCATTCTTCTCTAAACGGAGTGATTTACCCTTGCACTCCAAAGGGAGCAAGGAAAGGTTATCCAGCTGAACTCTCTTCTCAAATTTCCCACATCTCCTTTCTCTTCATCAAACAGCGGGAAAGAGGAGGAGGAGGTGGCAAAGGGTTGGCCAGATAGAGATTTTCTAAGCTAAGAAGAAACAATAGCGCCCCACATTAAGGGGTTTGTCGTTTCCCAGAGTGACACTTGCAAAGAAGCCCCTTCCCCCACCTGACCCCTACCTAATTGCTAGGCCAGGACGCTGAGACAGAGAGCTAGGGGGAACAGGAGGAGGGACTGAGTTTCTCTTCTTTCCACTTAGGCTAACAATGACATTTCCCAAGCAGCTAGAGAAGGTAGCACTGCCCTGGGACTCCAGTGCAGAGCGAAGGGAGGTTCAGGAGTTGGAAGAGGACCTCTTTGCCCTCCCCGTCCCGGCTTCTCTCTTGGGCATCAGCAAAGAGCCATGAGTGCCGAAGCGCAGGAGGAGGACGCCGAATCCAGCCTGTTGCTGGCGGACATCCAAAGGCGGCTTCGGAACGCTTTCCGCAGCCCCATCTCACCCCGGGACATCCCGCAGCCGCTGCCAGAGGCTCTGAAGCAGCAGCATGAGCAGCGACAGCGCTGCGAAAGCTCTGGGAGCAGGGGCACTGCCGAGCTGGAGGAGCTGCGCAGGGCTCACATAGACCAAGACATCGCCTGGCTGCGGGTGGAACTGGTGAGCCCTTACTGGGCTGGGCTGGACTAGAGACCTTCGCCTCTTGCCTTCTTTCTGGTTTCCCTTGTGCTTTCTTTTACTTTGCTTTTCTCCTGCCTCCCTGATATTGCCTCTTTTCTTCTCTCCTAACTTTTCTTTTGGGCATTTGGCTTCAATTGTTTGGCTCAGTTAGATGGGCTCATACATGAGTGGGAATGCCTGGGAAGAAGAATAGCAAGTGTACCCGTAGGGGAATGGTGGAGGAGTGGCCTGTCTTTACCCACAAGTCATTATCTCATCTTCAGTCTACAGGTTAGTGTCTCAAAGAACCTCCAATCATTACTACCTACTCTTCCATCCTGGAAGAAAAAATGGTAGAAAGATGCACGAATGCTATCTGGGTAATTGGTTATGCTCCTGACAGGCTTCAAGGCTTTTCTAGTCACACATTACCAAGGATCATGAATTCAGAGCTGAAAGACTAGAGGACATAGAATCCATCCCTTAGGATTCCAAAGACACCAAAGTTAAGCCTTGCCCTAGGTCTTACAGGGTACAAATGGGACAGAACCACGATTTGAACCAAGGTCTTTGGATTCTAGTGTACCACTGTGGTTTTGTTTTGTCTTTTATAGGATAATAATTTTGGTTAAAAGATCCAAATTCAAATGGCAAATAAACTTTAGTACTAATTAACATATCAAGGAAATGTATTCAATTCCCACCTTTAATACTTATTGTGGGTGAAATTAGGCAAGCCACAACTTTCCAGAGCTCCAGTTTTTGCATCTGTAAACCAATTCCCAACTTTGAGGTCCTTTTAAGCTAGATCTGTGATCCCCTGAACAAATCAGGGAACCAGCTGGCTAGTCACGGTCATGACTACTCATCTGCATGCACATCCCAATCCTTGAGTCATATTCATCCTCTTTCTTTTTCTATGGAGTAATATTTTGGAAAGTTGGACATAATTTGACTACATGGAGTTATTATTCCCCAATCTGCAGAGTAACAACATCAATTCCCCTTTTATTAAACAGTGGATATAAAATATTTAATAAGTAGATCAAGTATATCATATTTACTTTTGTACTTAAATTAGAGGTCATGAAGTTACCAAAGCATCCTTGCTGAAACTCAAACAGAAATGTTGAATCCTTTGATTACCTGGCTGGTGTGTGTGTCTGTGTGTGTGTGTGTGTCTCCCCGTTACCTTGTATGCCTTCTGTATACTTAGGCATGTTGTGTCTCTAGATTGAATTTAAGTTCTTTAAGGTCAAGAATTATTTTATTTTTGTCTTTATATCTTTAGTAGGTGCTTAATTAAATGCTTTTTGATCTATAATGAGGAATTCTTCTCAGCAAAATGGTGTTTTTCTCCATTAAATTATGTAGTAAAGTTTCTTCCATCATCCTATTTTAAAACTTTTTAGATTATTTATTTTATAATAAGGGAGGCAAGTGGTGCAATGGAAAGAGGGAGGCTGAGGACCAGGTTTAAGTTCTAGTTTTGCTTACTTTTGTGACCTTGGGTATCTCACTTAATGCCTCTGAGCTTTAGTTTCCACATCTGGAAAATTAGGGAACTGGACCAGAGGATGTCTGAAATTCCTTCTAGCCCTGGGTCTTTTGAATTTTAGGATTATTATTATGATTAGCTGTGTCCACAATCACAATAATAGTCTTATAGCAAACCTTATTAAGAAAACATCAGAAGCAGCTAGGTAGCACAGGGGAGAGAGTGCAAAGTTTGGAGTTGGAAGGACACAAGTTCAAATGTGACCATAGACACTTCCTAGCAGTGTGACTTCCTTCCTTCCTTCCTTCCTTCCTTCCTTCCTTCCTTCCTTCCTTCCTTCCTTCCTTCCTTCCTTCCTTCCTTCCTTCCTTCCTTCCTTCCT
>NC_058130.1:662654999-662667263 GCF_016433145.1 Gracilinanus agilis
TTTTTAGTTTAATATAATCAAAACCATTTAATTTACATTTTGTAATTTTCTCTAACTCTTGCTTGGTTTTAAAGTCTTTCCTTTCCCACAGATCTGACAAGTAAACTATTCTGTGTTCACTTAACATGTTTATAGTTTCCCTCTTTATATTCAAGTCGTTCATCATCATAATCAGGATGTAATGACCTTCCCTGTCTTTTTTAATCATATCTATTTTTACTTTGGCTTTGTCAGAAAACATAATAGCCACTTCTGCCTTCTTTTTCTCATTTGACACCCAAAAGATTTTGCTCAAGCCCTGAACCTTAAACTTGTGTATGTCCACCTGCCTCATATGTGTTTCTTGTAGACAACATATGGTAGGATTTTGGTTTCTAATCCACTCTGCAATTTGTTTCCGTTTTATGAGCAAGTTCATCCCATTCACATTCAGAGTTATAATCATCAGTTGTGCATTTGCTGACATTTTCGTATCCTCCCCTATTCCTACCCCCTTTTTCTTATACTATTTCCTTTTAAACCAGTGGTTTGCTATTAAGCCGCCATCCCTTATCCCCTCCCTTGATTAACTTCCCTTTCTATCCCCTCCCTTATTTTTCCCCCTCTTTTTGTTTTTAAAGGCCTTATGAATTCCCTCCTCCTTCTCCCCTCCCTTTTTTTGACCTCCCCACTCCCTTGCTCCCCTTGGTTTATCCCTTCTGACTTTCTCAGAAGGGTTAGATAAGAGTTTTATGTCCCAGTGGATAGTATAGCTAATCTTCCCTCTCCGTGTTGATTACACTAAGAGTAAGGTTTGATTATTACCTCTTAATGCTCTCTTCCTCTCCTTCTTATAATAGTATTTGTCCCCTCTCCCTCCCATGCCCTCTTTGTGTGTAATAGAATATCCTATTTTTCTTATTCACTCAAGTTTCTCTTGGTGTCCCCTGCTATTCACCCCCTCTTTCCCATCCCCCATATCATCTTAGATTATTTAGTGTTCCACCCTCACCCTGTGAATTATTCTTCTGATTACTATAATAGTGAATACTATAATAGTGAATAGAGTTCACTACAGAGAATTATACATAACATTTCTCTACATAGGAATACAGATAATTAGATCTCACTGAGGCCCTTAAAAAGGCAAATTTAAAAATTATAAGTTTTCTTTCTTTCCCCTCTGTTTCTTATTTACCTTTTCATGTTTCTCTAGATTTTTGTGGTTGGATATCAAACTTTCCATTTAGCCCTGGTCTTTTCTGTGCAAATACCTGGAATTCTTCAATTTTGTTGAATGCCCATACTTTCCCCTGGAAATATATAGTCAGTTTTGATGGGTAGTTGATCCGTGGATACAGGCCCAGCTCTCTTGCCTTTCTGAATATCGTATTCCAAGCCTTGCGATCTTTTAGCGTGGAGGCTGCCAGATCCTGTGTGATCCTGATTGGTGCTCCTTGATATTTGAATTGTCTCTTTCTGGCTTCTTGTAAGATTTTTTCTTTTGCTTGGAAACTCTTGAATTTGGCAATTATATTTCTGGGCGTTTTCTTATCTGGATTGAATGTCGCAGGTGTTCTATGGATCCTTTCAATGTCTATATTGCCCTCTTGTTGTAGGACTTCAGGGCAATTTTGCTGAATAATTTCTGTTAGTATGGAGTCCAGGTTTCTATTAATTTCTGGTTTTTCTGGAACACCAATTATTCTCAAATTGTCTCTTTTAGACCGGTTTTCTTGGTCTGTCACTCTCTCATTGAGATATTTCATGTTTCCTTCTATTTTTTCAGTCTTTTGACTTTGTTTTATTTGTTCTTGTTGTCTTGAGAGATCATTAGCTTCTAATTGCTCAATTCTAGCCTTTAGGGATTGGTTTTCGGCTATAATCTTTCGGTTTTGGGCTATGATCTTTTGGTTTTCGGCTATAATCTTCTGGTTTTCAGCTATAATCTTCTGGTTTTTGGCCATAATCTTCTGGTATTCCTTTTCAATCTGGTCATTTCTGGTGTTCAATTTGCTTATCAGTTCATTTGGTGTCTGAGCCTCACTTTCCAATTGCAAGATTCTACCTTTTAAACTGTTATTTTCTTGCCAGATCTCTTTCATTTTCCTCAAAATCTCAGTTTTGAACTCTTCCATAGCTTGTGAGGAGTTTTCCTTATTTGAGGAGGGTCCGGATGCTTGTTTGTTCTCCTCCTCTGTTTGCTCGGTTGTCTGGATTTTCTCTGTGTAAAAGTTGTTGAGTGTTAAAGACTTCTTTTTCTTGTTGTTAATCTTTCTCTTCTGAACTTCCTGAGACTGGGTAGCCATCATTAGCCCAGCAGCTTCTCAGGTTTATCCTGGCGCTCAGGGTCTATCCGTGGTCTTTTGGCTCCTGAGGTCTGAGTTCTGGTTTTTTCCAAGGTCAAGCCCCCTGGTAGACCCCCTTGCTTGATCCTCTGCTGGAGGTTTCTTTACAAGTCTCAGGGCACTGCTTCCACAGTCGTATACCTGTCTGCACTGGTTCCCCACTCAGGGTTTCAGAGCTTTAGCTCATGGCTGTGTCTGCCTCCACCCACGCCTCCGCCTGCGCCTGCGCTCTGAGCCCGTATTCTGTGCCCTACGTCCGCTCTCTGCGCCATGCTCCCGCACTCAGAGTTTGTGTGCTTTCTTTAGCTTTTTGGGGTCCTAAATCTTGCTGCTCTCAGGAACAGGCCCCGGAGCTGCCAATGACTCGATGGGTGCCCCAAACTTGCTCTATTTCTTTTTAGCTGGCTTTAGCACTATAGGTGGTGTGTGTGGAGGAGGTGGGGGTGGGGTGATTGCATAGCCCGTGATTTAGTGAGAGCTCTTTCACCCCTTTATAGCGTGGAAGTGCCCCGATTCCACGTACCTTCCACGCTGTGCCCTGTTGTGGGGTTCCTCCGTTCGTCTGGACTTGTTTTTATGTCCCCTTGAGGAGTTTTGTGTGTTTCAGTCAGGAGAGGTTAAGAGCTGCTTCTTACTCTGCCACCATCTTAACCCGGAACCCCTTACCTTCCATCTTAAAATCAATATTGTGTACTGGTTCCCAGGCAGAGGAGCAATAAGGGCTAGGCAGTGGTGGTTAGGTGACTTGCCCAGGGTCACACAGCTAGGAAGTGTCTGAGGCCAGATTTGAACCTAGGACCTCCCATCTCTAGGCCTGACTCTCAATCCACCCAACTGCCTCCTATGCATAGTTTTAAAACCCTTGGGCACAAGTCTAAATAATTCTCCAGAATGTTTGGATCAGTCTACAATTCTACTAACAGTGTATTTGCATCCCAATTTTTCCACATTCCCTCCAACATTTATTATTCTCCCTTTTCCTGTCATATTAGCCAATTTGATAGGTATGAGATGGTACTCAGCATTGTTTTAATTTTCATTTTTCTAACCTGGGGATTTAGAGCATTTTTCCATCTTACTATAGATAGCCTTGTTTTTTTTTTTTTTTTTTTTTTTTTTTTTTTTTTTTTTAATATGAAAGCTGCCTGTTCATATCCTTTGACCATTTATCTGTTGGGGAATGATTTGTATCTTTATAAATTTGACTAATTTCTCTATACATCTGAGAAATAAGACCCTTATCAGAAATACTTGCTATAAACTTCCCTCCCTGGGTTTCTGTTCTTTTGTTTTCTAACGTTGGTTGCATTGGTTTTGTTTGTGTAAAAACTTTTTAGTTTAATGGAATCAAAATTCTCCATTTTATATTCTATAATGTTCTTTATCTCTTGTTTAGCCTTAAATTCTTTCCTTATCTATACATTTAACAAATAAACTATTCATGCTCCCTTAATTTACTAATGGTAGCTCCCTATAAGTCTAAATCATCCATCCATAAAAAAAACAAAAACCCTTATCTTCTGTCTTAATATCAATACTACGTATTGATTAAAAAAAAAAAAAAACAACTCTTACCTTTCATCTTAGAATCAATATTGTGTATGGGTTCCAAGGTAGAAGAGTGGCCTTGAGGGTTAAGTCTTTTGTTCAGGGTCACACACAACTAGGAAGTGTCTGAGGTCAGATCTGAACCCAGACCTCCCATCTCTGAGCCTGGCTCCCAGTCTACTGAGTCACCTAACTTCCCTTTCATGTAATCATTTTGACCTTATCATGGTATAAGATGTGAAATGCTGGTCTGTACCCAGACTCTGCCAATCCCCAATTTTGACAGTAGTTTTTGTCAAATAGTGGTTTCTAATCCTCAAAGCTTGGATCTGTGGGTTTCTTAAGGTAATCGAAAACAGATCTGGCTTACTTGCCTATCTTTTTGCTTTGTTCTTTCATTCCTTTCCTCAACTTCCTTTGTTCCTTTCCCTTTCTCTCTCCTCTCTTTTCTCTCCTTCCCTTCTTTCCTCCCTCTCCCCCCACCTTCTTGCGTGCTTGCCTCTCTCCCTCCCTTCTTTTCTCTAACTATAATTATTATGTATGTGTGTGGGATTTGGGGGAGTTGTCACTCCTAGGTTAAATTAATAATTGTGTCCTCAATTACTATAGTGATGATACTTAGATCACAGAATTTTCAATATAGAAGAGACCTCAGAAACCATATAGTCCAAACTATTACTACTTCCCTCCCCAAAGAACCCCTACTATAACATATCTGACAAATGGTCATCTAGTCTCTGTTTAAAAAACTTCTACTTCTTCTTGAAGTATCCTATTTCACTTTTGGATAGTTCTGTTAGTAATTTTTTTATGATATAAAATTTGAAGTGGCCTCTTTGCAGCTTCTATCTATTCCTCCTGATTCTGTCCACTGGGATCAAAAAGAATAAGAGGACATAGATTTGATTTCAAGCCCCGTAAATACTTGGGTGATCTTTGGCTGGCCACCTAATTTTGGGGGATCTCAATTTTCTTATATTTACTGTATCGTGAATTAGAATAGATGACCTCTAAAATTCCATTCTCAATTATTTTTATAATCCTAAATTGTATCCCTCTTCCTCAAATAGCCCATCAAATGCTGGAAGATCTTATTCCCCCTTGAGTCTTTACCAGGAGAACTAGAAAGGATTATCACCTTTCTCTAATAGCAATAGCTAAAATACATATAGTGTTTTCAGTTTACATTTGGATCAGTTAGGTGATGTATTGCCACCATTTTACAGAGGAGGAAACAGACTTAAAGATGTTAAGTGACTAGTCCACCATTAAAAGCTACTAAGATAAAATTTATGTGAGATCTTGAAGTTTGAAAATGCTCTACATACACAAAATCTCTTTTAAACCTCACAAAAGATCTTGTGAGCAAAGTATGTATATTATTGCTTCTTATTATACAGGAGAGATACAGGCTCTAAGAAGTTATATAATTTGCTCTTGGTCACCCAACTAGTGTGGCAAGATTTGAATATAAGTCCAAGGTCAGCATTCTACCCACTGTATCACAGAGCTAGCACTTTTTCCACTTTTAAAATGGATGCATGACTTGATGTTGTTTGCTCATGGCAATTGGTTTCTAAGAATAAGATGGTGGATCAAATTCTAGTTGATGAATTACCCAGCTCCTAGAGGCACAAAGAGGATGAGAACCTAGCTTAGTTTGCCAATTACTTCATGGCCTTTGGCTAGAAGAAATTTGTCATTCTTTAGATAAACTGAGACCTTTCTCAAGAAGGATCCTAAATCAAAGAATAAACTATAAACTTCTCCCCTCCTCCCCACTCCAATTTCTAGCACCTCTTCCCTATTAAAACAATTGATACATTTTTCCAAGAGATTATTCTCAGTAAAAGGTGTACCTTCTTTCCCAGTAGTTGGATTCTTTGCTGCCAACATGTAGAGATCTTTGTGATTAGGATTCATGTGAAGCAATCAGTTTTGTGGACATGTAAGTAATTAACACTAAGTAATTCAGATCAATAGTTTGACTTTGTGGATACTGTGTTATTTTTTAGGATTGAAGTTCTCTGGCATGGAAAGAGTCATTAGGATAATTTCATTAATGCCCTTTAAAAATATCATTTATTTCTGCATATACACTCTTCCCTCTCCCACTGACCTCTCACATATAACAAAGAATAAGAGTGAAGGAGGAAAAAAACCCACAAAATACAGTGACTGCATTTGTGTATACAATGTTCTGTCCTTATAGTCCCTAGTCTAGATTGACAGAATGAATTTTATATGGAGGTATATTAAATAATTTCTTCCCTGCCACCATTCTTGATTTATGAATGAATTTTTTGTTGTTGCTAGTTGGTTTGCTTTTATTAAGTGTGCCTTGTCTTGGACTTTCCTATAATTTCCTATAATTTTTGATAGAGGAAGTTAAAAAAATGTTCTTTTGTTTGGGGGTAGCCTTTCTTAGATCTATTGTTATGTTGGTGCTGTGGCTTCATTAGCCAGGGACCTTGCCCTGTGATATAAACCTAGCAAATTGAAAATACAATAAAAGCTTTTTCTTCAGAGCAAAGAGTTATTTTCAAGCTTTCTAATCTATATTTCACCATTAAATGAATTGTGTAATGAATATGATATTTTCTATATTTTAGTAAAAGAAAAATGAGTTTCCTGTCTTTCCAAAAAAATTTCTTGCAAATAGTTTTCAGCTGTTTACTATTAAGATGTTACAGTGATCCTAGGGTAGAAAGCAGAGGGGCAACAGGGGAACTAAAGGATGTACTTTCAATTGTTAACTTTTCCGCCTTTGAGTTACCTTTTAAATAAACTAGAGGGACAATGTGACATCTTAAATAAGTGGAAGATAAAAGGAACCAAGTCATTACCATGAGGATACTAGGGAGAGTCAGGAAAGGGAAAATCTTTGTAATCAAAATGGCAGGCAGTTAGTTCTTCAGAAAAGCAAAGAAAGGAAAGTATTCAAAATAATGGTAGACATAGAGTGTTACAATAGGGGAAACAAATAGTTTAGTGACAAAATTTGGGTGTTTAGATTTCTTAGAAGATACATTCTCTTTCAACTCTTTAATTGGAGGTGGGAGGGACAGGAAGAAATCAACTGGAGCAGAGAAAATACCAGTCTGTGTTTCCTGCTATATAGCACTTTTTGCAACACCTAGATGAAAGTGGTAATGAGAAATGGCCTCCCAAAGTTCCTTCCAGCTTTAAAAGCTGGGGTTGTGTTCAAGAAAAGAATCAACTGAAATAACCAGAACACACATCTCTACTTTTCTCCTTTTTTTTTTTTTTTTTTTTTTTTTAACTCTAAGGCAGAAGAGCAGCAAGGGCTAGGCAATCAGGATTAAGAGATTTGCCCAGGGTCACACAGCTAGGAAATGTTTGAGGCTAAATCTGAACCCAGATCCTTCAGACTCCAGGCCTGGTTCTCTATCCAGAACTATCTAGATGCTCTCTTACTTTTTAGTTTTAGATCCAGACCTATGATTTCAATGATGTGAGGAATTCTTGGTGAAGCAACATTGCTTACTAATGCAAATTATTAACCATCCTGCTACTTACAATCCTGGAAAAATTCCTAGATCACTAATAGGTTAATTGATTTGCTCAGGTTCACAAAGCCAAGTGGAAGTCATAGGAGAAACATAAACCCAGGTCCTTTTGACTCCAAAGCCATCTTTTAAGATATCAAGCCGTGCTGCCTCTTTTACAAAAAACCAAAAAACCAAAACCATAAGTAAATGAATTAATAAAGTTTAGCAAAATGATTTCCAATATTATCTCATTTGATTTTCACAAAACAATCCTGTGAAATACGGAGAGCTTCAAGTATCATTATTGCCAATTTTATAGATGTAACATGTGGTGAGATTCTGGGTTTATGAAAAGAATTAGGGATGATTCTAGAACCTAATCCTGGAAGTTCAATTTCTCTTTTTTCCCCTTCTGTAGTAATTATCAGAAAGTCTCCAAAGTATAGTTAAGGCTTAACTTATGTCTAGGTTTCCCCAAATGTGGTTATAGGATCCCAGCCCTCAAGAAGTAATACATATGGATAAGTCAGTTTTTATTGTACTCTACTGAAGACACAATTAGTCAATAGCACCCCATAAACAGATAAACACATAAAACACTGAAATAGCCCATCAATTCCTCTGAGAAGAGCCCTGAAATTGGGGTTGCCATTGAAGCAATTCTTTGACATTCTAGTTGATCCCTAACTCTTCTACAGGGTTCTACACAGTCCCTCCTAGATCATTGTTGTCACCCAGGGGTTTAGATTGCCTCATGAGGCAAGTACACTTTGAGGCTGCTGAACTATCTATCTTCCATCGAATCCTCACTGTCTCAATATTTTGTTGCTCATTATCTCTGCCTCCAAACCCTCCCTATTTCCCAACTTCCCTATTTATGTCAAAGTTCCCATCATTCTTCCAGTCACCCGAGTAGGTAACCTTGGAGGCGTCATTGACTCTTCATACTCCTTCACTGTACATATCAAATTAGTTGCTAACAGTTACAGTTTCTTCATCCCTAATATCTTTTGGCAGTGGGAATTCTTCCTTTTTCCATCTATACAGTATTCCCCTGGTTTAGCCCCTCATCAATTCTTGCCTGTTCTATTTCAGCACTCCTAATGAGTTTCCTTGAATTTAGTGTTTCCCCTCTCCAATCCTCCTCAACAAAGATGCCAATTTGATATTCTTAAAACACTGCTCTGACTATGTCACCCCCCTACTCAAGCAGATCCAGTGGCTCTTTATTTCTTCCAATACTATTAATAATAATAATAATAGTATCATTCTGCTTAATAATATTCTGTTGATTCTTCTGTTAGACAAATCAGACCTCTAAATAGACCGTATAGATTTCAGAATATAATTTATAACACATAGGTATGTGTGTTGAAGTTAAATTTAAAAGTAATAAATTTTCAGAAAGGCTTCTTATTTTATGGATATAAAACAATAATAGTAATAACTAACACATAGAGTGCTTACTATGTGCCAGGACTTGTGCTAAGTAAGCATCTTACAATTATATGTTATATCGTCTGATACAACAACCTTGGGTGTTGTTATTATCCCCATTTTATAGATGAAAATGAGAGTCTAAGTGACTTGCCCAGGGTCACACAGTTAATAAGTGTCTGAAGGCAGATTTGAACCAGGTCTTCCTTACTCCAGGCTCAGCACTTTATCCATTAGCTCCCCCCAAAATAATAAAATGGACATTTCTCTACAGACTACCTTCCCAGAACTAGTGCATAATATTTACTCTCCTTTGTTCACTTTACATTCCAGCCAAAGTGACTAACTCTTCCTAGAAAGTAACCTTCCTTCTCCTGCCTGGAATCCATTTACAAGTCTGGATACATCCCCTCCTCACTTTCAGTCCAGAATTCCTGGCTTCCTTCAAGATTGGACTCAGATGCCATCTACTAAAGAAAGTCTATTCTGTTTCCCAAAGTCACTAGAACCCTCTCTCTTCAGAAATTAGCTTGTATCTACAAAGTAGACAGTTAGTTGGGCAGAGTATTAGGTTTGAAGTCAGGAAAACTGAATTCAGTTACTACTTCTGAAATTTATTTCAGAATTTCAAAATTCTGTGTAACTGTGGATTTAACCTGTCTTATCCTTAGTTTTCTCATTTGCGAAATGAAGACTTAATGGTCCTTAATTGCTACTCTAAATCTATGACTCTGATCTTTTGTACACACACACACACACACACACACACACACACACACACACACACACACAAACATATGTATAATGTATTAAAAAAAACTCTTACCTTCTGTCTTTGAATCAATACTAAGTATTGTATTGCTTCTAAGGCAGAAGCAATAAGGTAAGTGGTAAGGGCTAGGCAATGGAGCTTAAGTGACTTGCCCAGGATCACATAGCTAGAAAGTGTCTGAGACCAGATATGAACCCAGGACCTCCCATCTCTATGCCTGGCTCTCAATCCATTGAGTTATTTAACTGCCCTTGGATATTTCTTTTTCATCACAATTCTGTCAACAGGTTTCATGACTCAAGTTTTCCAAAGCATCACAAAAGGCTTGATACTTTCAGAACAATCTGGATCAGTGGTTCCCAAACTTTTTTGGCCTACCGCCCCCTTTCCAGAAAAAATATTACTTAGCCCCCTGGAAATTAATTTTTAAAATTTTAATAGCAATTAATAGGAAAGATAAATGCACCTGTGGCCATCACCGCACCCCTGGATCGCTGCAGCACCCACCAGGGGGCGGTAGCGCCCACTTTGGGAATCACTGATCTAGACCCACTAGATGAACTCAGATATTGATGGATCAGAGTCACAGATTTTGGGTAAATTTCAGGAGTTGTCTAGAAGAAGTTAGGAGATAGCTTCTCCTTATGATGGCTTATTGGTCCATTGGCCATCAGCCAAATTTCACAGATGAACCATGAGGTAAACAAGTTCTGTGTTTCAACAAGCCCCAGCTATAATGAAATCAATATTCCAGTAGAGTTTTCTAGGGACAGAGGGTGGTACATTTAGTTCTCTGGGGCATTTCAGGTCATCTGCTGAGACACGCTGTGCCTCTGCTTGATAGCTGTTTAGAGGCACAATAGCTACCTGTTTTAGTGCATCAGAACAGGACCTACAAGTTGGGATTTAGGTCATACTGCAAACTTAAAAAATTAAAAAAAAAACCCTTACCTTCTGTCTTAGAATTGATATTAAGTATTGATTCCAAGGCAGAAGAGCAGGGCTGGGCAATGGGAGTTATGTGACTTACCCAGGGTCAAATAGTCAGGAAATAGCTGAGGTCATTTTGAACCCAGGATCTCCCATCTGTCTTCTAAGCCATCTAGTTGCCCCAATAGAATACATTTCAAGCATGGAGGACAGACTTTTCAAAGACCAGAGAAATGAGGATGGAGTGGGGTGTGTGTGTATATCAAAGAGGGAAATATTATGTAAGAAGAGTGGAAAAGTAGAAAGTGGCCAGACATCATAATATCACTCACCTTTCAGGGTTGTTGTGAAAGACCAAATGATATAATAACCTTCTCACCCTTCTTAGACGTAAATCACGCAGAATTCAGAGAAGAGAGAATTGCCACAAGGACAACAGCAGGGACAGCTGGCTCCTGAGAGTCTGGCAAAGTTTGCCTTGGACTTAGGACTGCCCTTGTGCCTGGCTTTTTCACATTCATTGTAGATCTTTATGACTGTTTGACACTCTGCCGCCTATTCATCTGCTCTGTTGCTGGCCTTGTTCAGGAATTGGACTCTCAGGGTCTCAGATGCTTCCCTTGATCAGTAATACCCAGCCACCTACAGCACGGCACTGACAGTTAAGCAATTCCCTGTCACCCCTGGATATCTGTCTGCATCCTATCTGCAACCATGAGAAAATGTCATATTTGCACTTCAGGGAAAAGAGAAAACGACTCAAAACTTTGTTTTTATTTATTTATTCTTCCAGTAGAAAGTTCTAGAATCTAGTGAAGGATGGAATAATATCAGCTTTCACTTCAGGGGCTATCTCCACATATTTAATGCTTGGTAAGACTGGAATTTAAGGGTCCCAAATTACTACAAGGGTCCCACCTCATTTGAGGTATTTTGTGGGCTAGTCATTCAATCAAAATCATAACTCGTGAGCTCCAAACAATGTGTGTCTTTTTCTAGAACGACAAGAGGATATGTTCAAAGTAAGAGACTCAAAAAAAAAAAATAAAATACCATGCTAAAATAAATGATAAAAAAGATCCCTATGTGTAAAACTATATTAACTCTTCTAAGAGTTCCATACCACCTGTGATGGAGGGATAGTTAGGAATATACATACGGTCAGTATGCATGTGGTTGGTGATTAAAATTCTCTGGAGACTATATTAATTTGTAACTATTTATTATGTGTAGATAGAGTTCTTTCCCCAAGGGTCATCCGACCCAGCTCATCTTACCCAGCCTCCCATTTGCGTGCTTACACTGCGTGAACGCTGCATGAATGTACAGATGTGAACGCAGAGCGTGGGAGGGACAGAGAATAAAAGCTTTGGTGTGGCACCGCCCTCTCTCTCTCTTCTTCCCAGAATGGGGTTGAGGGGGCTGGCTGGGAACCAGGGGAGAGCATCCACACACGTGGTCAGTAAGGTTAGAAAATTAGGCTTTATATGTCCATCCTTTTTATTTTTTCTACTTTAAGTGATCATTAATAAAACTCTATGGAAAAATAAGAACTTGGAGTTATTGATATTAATTTAAATTTTACATTTTGTAAAAGTTAGAATAAGAGAGTCAGACTAATCTGAATTTGTCACACTTGTTTCTGTTTGCTCACCCAAGGCAGTTTGTGATGGGAAGAATCTCCAGACCAAGAGAGAGAGAGAGAGAGAGAGAGAGAGAGAGAGAGAGAGAGAGAGAG
>NC_058130.1:662687084-662716806 GCF_016433145.1 Gracilinanus agilis
CAAGAACCCATTGAGATAACCCCAACTGATTCTCCTGGTGGTTTCCCTCTCTTCTATTTCCCCATTCTTCTCCTTTATCAAACCACCCTGAAGTTAATCACCCATGGGGTTTGGTATTCTGTTAATTAACACTATATATATATATATATATATATATATATATATATATATATATATATAATCAGTTTAACAGCATACCTTAACAAGGGGGAAGAGAAAATTGCTAGTGGGGAGTGGGACTTGGGAAGGGAATTGTGGTTAAGGGGGTGGGATTAAAGGAACCCAGCACTCTGGAGTGCTGGAAACCAAGGTAAGTTGAGTTTTAATTTTTGGGAGATTTTAGTGTTGCCTCTTTAAAGGCAAAATTGCTCCAGAGGGAGAGATTGGAGCTAGGCAGGTAAGTTAGGGGGCAGTCAGGGAGTTTTTAGAAGTGAGAGAGGGACTGGGGTTTTTCCTGGACCCCTGCTGGGTTTTTAAGTCAAACCCCCTGCTGGGTTTTATCCTGGCAGAGGTGAGGAGGGTTAGGGTTAAGGCTCCTAGGCTGGGTGTAGGAGCAAAGAAAAGCAGGAACCCCTGTTGAGGCAGAGGAGCCCAGCAGGGGTGTAGTAGGGGAAGAGACCCCCTACTGGGCTGGGTTTTAGGCGGGAGTTTTTTTTTTTTTTTAAATTTACCAATAGACAGGCAGGCAGATTCAGAGTCCAATCTGGGTCACCAGAATGTTTTGTTGAAAAAAGGAAGGATGATGGTGATGGGAGAAAGGGAAAAGAAGGTAGGGAAGGAAGCTGGGGTAGCCCCCAGCCCCGGTGGAGACATTAACTGAGCCCGTCAGGGCAGAACAAAATCAAGCTAGACTTATAGGGATATTAAAGTGGGTTTATTTAGATTAGGAAAGGTAAGGTTTGGGAAGGCTATGAGTTAGATCTCGGGTAGTTAGCTAGGACCAAAGCTCTTGGGGCCAAAAGGCACTCTTCAGTTCCTCAGAAAAGGCCCCCCAAAACCTGAGCCTCTCTCTTCTTTATGTACTTTTTCAGATACCTCCCATGAAGGAAGTGGGATGTGTCTGAGGAAGTTATGGTAGAGAGTCCTGGGAGATGCAGTCTCCCAGGTTTTAGAACATTTTAAAATGTACAAGTGACTTGCGTAGGATCACACAGATAGAAAGTGTCTGAGGCCATATTTGAACCCAGAGTCTCCTGACTCCAGGCCTGGCTTTCTTTCCACTGAGCCACCTAGCTGCCCTTGGGACCTATCAATCGTCAATACTCTTAATAGTTTGATTCAAGGCAAAAATCTGATCATTGCTCTTCTTATCTGACCTGCCCTAAGTTTCTGACCTGGACTGAACAACACACTTGTGATCTTGCTTGTAGTTGGAGTTCCAGTAAACTTTTGCTTGTCTCAGCCACTATCAGCCAGCTAGAAAACTCTACTGATTCATAGAGACAGAATGACAGCTTCCCCTTTGGTCTTGGCTTCCTGCCCTGCTCGTTTTGCCACAGGCTAACAAGCAGGCTGGAAGCTGGCATGAAAACCCTGATTTGCTCCCGAGGTCAGAGCAACACAGCTGCTGCTTGCTTCTGAAGTTACTCCTATTTTGGTACAGAGCCTAGGGTCTGCAACCACTCCTCACCCTGGAACTCCAGCCCCTGGGTGCAAGTCCTTTCCTTAGATAGATGAATGTGTGACCTGGAATTCAGCCATAAGCGACAGAGCTGCCAGCTGGTACCTATTCTTGTACTCCACACAAGTTTAAGCCCATTTGTGGTAGTTTGGGGACCTCTTCTTGTCCTGCTGCTTAGCTTCTCTCTGTCCTGGAATGTTCCTCCCTATCTATCCACAGACCTCTCTGTCTGACTTCCTGTACTGATTTGAGTTGAAAAAATTATTCACTGTGATTTTTCTATTGAATTTCTCGATGCACACACAAGTGCTTTCTAGATCTTTTTGGAAAAGTTGTGCGGTAGAGCTCATTTTGTATTTCTTCTTGTAACTTTATCATCTTGGCTTCACTCCCCCTACTTTGATTCTGGTTAATTAATTTATGTTTCTGATTAAATGTCTTTTGCTTCAAACTAGTATTGGTTTGTGAATTGGGTCTAGTATTGGTCTAGTTTTTAAAAAACAAAAAATCTATTGGAAGGAGCCCATGAATTTTGGTTTGAGTAGGCTAAGGACTTTCAACCTTGGGTAGTTTTCTGATAGTGGATGTTACATAGCATGATAGATTGATGGAAAGTCAGGTCAACAGAAATTTTTAATTAAAAAAGATTAGTATAGGGGACATGTGTTATAGAAGGGAAGGAAGGAAGTGAAGGAAGTAAAGATCTGAAGGAAGGGCAGACAAATGTAAGGAATGTTGCTGTTGATAGAAGTCGTGCAAGTTGAACTAAATCCAACAACTAAATCCATACTGTGTTTTGATTCCAAGACAGAAAAGCAATAAGGGCTAGGCAATGGGGGTAAAGTGACTTACAAAGGCTCACACAGCTAGGAAGTATCTGAGGCCACATTTGAACCCAGGACCTCCCATCTCTAGCCTTGGCTTCTATCTGCTGAGCCACCCAGCTACTCTCTCTTCATATGCTTTGGACAAACATCTCTTAATTCACAAATGGGTTTGAGACCTGTTGGTCACCCTTAATCTAATTTAATACACTGTAGTGGTATTTTTTACTAGGATGTGGCTGGTGTGGATGCTCTAGCTGCTTGGAGCACAGGTGAGAGCTGGGGGAAAGATATGGGCGGCCCTGAAGAGCTTGGTAAGCTCTCACACTGGACATCCTGTACACCCCAGTTGTAATATAGTGCAGTGAACTGACCGAAAGCAAAAAGTTAGTTAACAGGGCCAGCTGGGTGGCTCAGGAGATAGAGAGCCAGGTCTAGAGATAGGGTGTCCAGAGTTCATATCTGATCTTGGGTACTTCCTAGCTGGGTGACCCTGGGCAAGTCACTTACCCCCCATTGACCAGCCCTTACTGCTCTTCTGCCTTGGGACCAATATGTGATATTGATTCTAAGATGGAAAGTAAAGGTGTAAAAAGAAAAAATTATTTAACATGCACCTCTGTGTCCTTGTCTTTAAAATGGTGCCTCAAATATTGCCTTCATTAATTCAGAAGGTTGTTGTGAGGCTCAAATCCTGTAGTATCTATGAAAAGACCTGTATTGTTATTTTACAGTTAAGACAACTAAGACTTTGTCAAAGACCTAGGCAATAGACAGCTAGTTAGTGTCAGAGCCAAGTCTCCTGGCTCCTAGTCCCCAGTAATCTCATTCCCGCCCTGTAGCCAATTTAATGAATTTCTCAGTAACCTGGATTCCCTAATAATGTCCTCCCTTTACAAATAATCTCAGAAATTTTAGATTGTGAGCTCTTAAGAGGGAAGGTTTGGGGGTTATTAGCCAAAAGAGCAACAGCATAAGCTAATACCTATGTCAATTTTGCATAAGTGTTTCTTAGGACAAGCCTACTTTTAATGATGTGCAAAAGGGAAATTGTATTGTTCAGAATCTGTTTTTGTTTTCAGTAAGAGAGCTCATTTCAGAAAGAAACTGGGTTCATTAAATGGACATTAATCCTCTTTTCTCTGTGGGCTTGCCATCTTGGGCATTACAGACATATCATAAATTGCCCAATGTTACTACTGTGTTTTGAAGAATAACCCCCAAAGGGCCAATTTTCTAAATAATAATAATGGCAGTAATTTAAAGTGCCCCATTGCCATGGTAAAAAGTGTTTTATACCATAGGATGATTTTTATTTTCTTTGCAAATCTGGCTTTATTTCCAGTGTGTTTAAATACAATACATGGCTCCCACATGAAAATTCAACCTTAATTTCCTTCCAAGAGAGACTCAGAAATTCACTCGGCATTGAGCAGTATTTACAATGCATAAATGGAGACATCTTTGCAAATAAACTTTTTAATTAAAAAAGCCATTTTCCTCTTTGCAGGATAGGTGGCTGTATGAGAATGGAGCCCATATGCCCCACAAATCCCACAGCTGATAATATTGAAGTTTATACAAGTGATAAACACTCAGTGGGAAAGAAATCTACTATACAGTCTCTTTTAAAAAGTATTAGGTAAGTTGTGTCAGGAAATTGAATCTTGCCACCCTCGCCCCCCAACCAGCCAAATTTTAGAGCAGGATACACTCGCTGTGCCCACCCACTCTTCACGACCAAGGATTTATAACAGAAAGTGTTTAAGTTGGGAGTTCAGGAATTTTCCAGCATCAGGGAATAATAGGCAGTGGGAACGTTTCCTGTGACAATAGCACTTCTCAGAGAAGCAGCACCATCTTTAGGAGGATTCTGAAGCTAAAGGACAAAAACCCAAGCCATACCCTGACTTGATCCAGACGTTATAAATTGCTCAGATGGTACAAACCCAAAGTGAATGTGAAATATCTGTCTGGCATTCCCACAAATCTCTGGGAATTCTTTCCTACCTCTCAGGAAGGCATAAAAGGGAGTGATGGGTTACCATTCATATTTAAAGTATTTGTCAAGGTTTCCTCATGGTTCTTTTGTGTGTTAAGTATTTCTTCTGTAGCAAAAGAGATAACTTTCCTATACCTTATATCTACTATTTTGTATAATGAATACCTTTCCCTTTTGGGGAGAACCTAAACATGAGCCATGCCTAAGATTTACTTAAGAGACTTTCCCTGGAATTCTGGGGTAGAGGCCCAAGATGAGCCAGGGGATACTAGAAAAAGCCTCAATTTCCCCCTTTTTGGAATCAGACTTCCCCATGTCTGATTGCGAGTCTAGAGCTTGGTCCCTTTGTGGGAGACTCCCATATCCCAGGCAGGACTAGAAGTGACATTCTCTTAAACAGAACTAAACTGTAGTTTTTGTTGTATTGATATTGTTGCCCTTGTTTTGTTTTGGTGATAGATCTGCAGATTTTGAAGACCTAGTGGTTAGGTTCTAAGTTGCTATTACTGCCTTGGTATGATATTGATTTATGCACAGATTTTATTTTCCCTAATAGGTTATAAACTCCTGGAGTACAAGCAATGCATCTTACTCATCTTTATGTGAACCAGCCCCTCCTCCTACCTAACAGGGTACCTATACAACAAGAAATAATTATTCTTATCTTTGACCTTTTATTCTCTTTTGAAACAACCCTGATAATGGTGTGAGTTCTTTTTTCTCATTTTTCAAATTTGAAAATTTAATGTTTATTGATATCTCATTTTTATATTATCTACATTTCTCAGTGTATTCCTTTTTAAAATCTCCTCTCAGAGTGTCATTCTATATTGCAAGTTATAATATGGGGCAGCGAGTGCAGCAATTTTAGCCACCATATGAATGAAATCTGCCATGCAGTGTTCTATACCCCCACCTCATCCCCCACCGACTTCTGCAGAGTAGAGTGAGAGCTGCATTCACCCATTTCTTCTTTGGGACCAAGCTTGGTCATAATAATTTCCCAACATTTGTTTCAATTTTTTGTTCTTACTCTTTCCACATGTTATCTTGTAGTCATACTATTCATTGCTGTCTTGTTTCTTTTTATTTCACTTTGCATCACAGTTTGTGTGTTACCATGCTTTTCTGTATTTATAGTGCTCATCAATTTTTACAGCACAGTGATATTCAATCCTATTTGTGTATCACCTCTTCTTTACTGTTCCCCAGTAAATGGGCATATGCTTTGCTTAAAAGTGCTGGTGAAATATTTTAGTGTACATTAGGTCTTTCCTTTTATTATTGTCTTCTTTGAATTATATGCCTACTAATTCAGTCAGAAGTTCTCTAAGATCAATTTTTCTTGTTCCCCAGATGGACAAATGGACGACTTCCTCCTTACTTCTCCCCTAAATAATATCTTTCTCTTATGACAAATAAATAATCAACATATTGGCCATGTCCAAAAATGTATGCCTGTTTCTGCATCTCCATTCCACTACTTCCCTGCCAAGAGGTGGGAGCTGTGCCTACTTCATCATCAATCTTCTGAAGTCATTATTAGTCACTGAAGTGGTAACCAATCTAGTCTTTTTTTTTTTTTTTTCTGAAACCCCTACCTTCTATCCTAGAAACAACTCTAAGTCAGAAGGGCAAGGATTAGGCAAGTGGGGTTAAGTAATTTGGTCAGGCTCACACAACTAGGAAGTATCTGGAGCCATATTTGAACCCCGGTCCTCCTGACTCTAGACCTGGCACTCTATCCACTGAGCCACCTAGCTGCCCTGATTTACAGTCTTTTGAAGTTGTTTTCCTTTATATTGGTGTGCTTATTGAGTAAATTATTGCTCATTCTATTCTGCATTAGTTTATCTGTTTCCCCAGGTTTGTCTAAATCCATCCTCTATATCATTTATAATAATAAATATTTCAAACACTGAACTGCAGAACAAAGGTCCATCCATTCCCCAATTGACAGGTGTCTATTTTTTCCCAATTCTTTACAAAAGGAAAAAAAGTGCTATGAATATTTTTGTCCATCCAGATCCCCCTAATAGATTTTCAAATAGTTAAATGACAGCCCCCAAATGACAGTTATGAAAGAAAGCTATATTTTTAAGACCTCGGATTACATAATTGCATGCTATATGCAGAACAGGACTCAGTGCCATCTTGTAACTGCTGTATTCAGAACTATTCTCAGTTTTCCTTAGACTTCTGTATCTGAGCTAGTGGCCCCAAAACGTCCTTCACGAAAGGATTTCCCTTTTTAATTCACAAATCAAGTGCCCGTGACTCACCATCATCTTATCTTTAAAGGATTTTTGTCTTCAGGGAAGAAAGTCTTGACTTTTCAAGGTATTCTTTGTAGGAGTAATTCAATAGCAATTGGGCCTGACATTACTCTTTCTCCAGATAACCTAAGGAGTCCAAACATAGCCAGAGACGGACTGTCGAAGGGAATTGGGAAAGGAGATAGGGAAGCCTTCAATTCCCTGTCACTTTCCCGAGACCTAACAAGGTCAGAAGAGATGGGAGGTTTGTTATTCTCTGGTGGTTCTCCAATATATCATGTGGAATTAGTGGTCTCGGGCTCATTCTCAGGATACATTTGTCAGTGTCACAAAAGGTGTGAGCTGAAATTCTTTGGAGTTAGAGCTCAGGGAGAGGATGGAGAGCAAAGTGCTGAACTATCTGAAGAATAGAACTTTATATATTTAGGGAGATACTGGCATTGTTTTGCTGCCTGGGTAATAATACTCATTCTCTGAATAGTGGGCTTTAGCATGATGTAATGAAAGGCACATCCTGAGCCTAAAGAATTTAGGCTCAAATCTGGGCTTTTGCCACTGAGGTCTTTTCTTAAGTTCTTTGGGCTTTAGTTTCCTCATCTGTAAAAACGAGGAGGGATGGATCAATAATATAACCCTTAAGATCCTTTTCAGATCCTCTTTTCAGAATGACTAATTCACCATTTTCTTAAAATGTAATTTTTATTTAATTCATGAAGTGTTACCCAATTACATATAAAATCTATTTTAAATTCAATTTTAAGAATTTTGAGTTCCAAATTCTCTCACTCCCTGTTACCTTCCCCCATCCATTAAGAAGGCAAATAATATGATATTGATTATACATGTGAAGTCATGCAAAACATATTTCCATGTCTTCCTTGTTGCAAGAGAAACACCCACACACATATACACAGATTCTTGGACAAAAGGTAAGTGTTTAAAAGAAAGTATGCTTCAATATGTATTCAGAGTTCATCAATTCTCTCTTTGGAGGTGGATAGCATTTTTCACTATAGATTCTTTGAAAACTGTCTTGAATCATTGACAGGATTAGAGTAGCTACATTTTTCACAGTTGATCATCCATACCATATTTAATTCAGTCTCTTTCAATTGTTAGGAGTAAATTACTAATAATTAGAGCTGTCCAAAAGTAGAACAGCCTCCTTAATGTGGAGAGTTTCTATTATTTGGAAGTTTTTAAGCAGAGGCTGGAAAGCCATTTGTTGGTTAATGTCATTGTAGAAATTCTTTTCAGATATAAGTTGGACTAGATGGCCATTGATGCCCCTTCTAACTCTCAAATTCTGAGAATTATAGAAATTTGTAATTCAGTAAGTAACTTAGCCACATAAGTGGATTGGGTGGATGGGTTGGTAGCAGCCAAAGGATTTATACCATGTGAGTCCTGGAAAGGACCTTAAAGAATTCCTATTCCAATCTCTTTGATTTATACATGAGAAAGTGATTTTCTCAAAGATATGTAACTAGTAAGTGGCAGAATCAAAACCCAGGTCTCTTAATGCCATCTTCAGAGCACTTTTCTTTATGCCAACTTGTCAATTAGTACCACTCATTTAGTACCATTTCTTTTCTTGGGGACTTAATCTAACAAACTCCATCAATTAAAATAAAATTTCTGAGATCGGAAATAGGGTATCAACCTCCTAATCAACTCGACCAGTTAATAAACTAACATTTATTATATGTCTAACATATGCCAGGCATGATGGGACGAATAAAGTACTGACCTATATAACCTGAATTTACAAAATCCTAGATTTAACAACCTCCTCTGCCATATATTGGCTATGTGACCCTGAAAAAAGTCATTTAATCTATCACTGCTCTAGTTAACTCTTTAAGACTATAAGTTGCAGAAGTCTATATTAGTAGAGGATGTTTACTGACTTGAGAGTTGCCCATTATTCCTTATTCTTACTATATGCCAGGTATTGTGCTAATCTTTGGTGTACAAAGACAAAAAGCAAAACAATCCCTATCCTCAAAAAGCTTTTATTCTAAAAGGGGGAAAAACTGTCCAACTTCCCTTAACATTATCAGAAATATTATTTGAATCAAGGTTACAAGTTTAATAGGTCTTCAAACCCTGCTCTCTCTATAATTTGTTGTATAGGTATACTCAAAGGAAGTTGAAAACTCTTTAGTCTTTATTTCCAAAGAGATAAGTGACAAACCAGGAAAGATGAAAGAGCAAGAATGAACTAGAATTTTCTGTCTGACCTTCTTATGATGTCATAAGACTAAAGAGCTTCTATGACTGATAACTTGTCAAAACTTTGGATTTGGAGTCAGAAGCCCCAAATCCAAGTCCTATCTTTGTCACTGTTTAACTTTGGACAAATTATAGATCTCTCTGAATATCAGTTTCTTCATCTATCAGAATCCTTGTCCTACCTATTTATTAGGGGATGTTGGTAAGATAAAATAAGATAATGAATGCCAAGGATATAAGCTATGATTCCTCCTGGTCCTTTTGGAATGCAGAAAGCTTCAAATAACTTCCATTAACTAAAGGCTTAACAGTTGTTACACATAGGTGGTCAGGGACTATATACTTATTTTTCATTTTTGAAAACACAAGCCTCAGGAATATATAAATAGAAGAAAGCTACTCAAAGTAAGGAAAGGGAAGCTAGCTGAGCTTAATCTTTTAAAAAATTAATTTATTTTTAACATGAATTTTAAAAAATTTTGAGTTCCAAATTCTTTCCTTACCACTCCTCCCCATCTATTGAGAAGGCAAACAATATACCAATTATATATGTGAAATCATGCAAAACATATTTCCATAATAGTCATGTTGCACAGAAAGCAAAAATAAAGTGTGAAAATTATACTTTAATTTGCTCTGAGAGTTTGTCAGTTTTCTCTCTGAAGGTGGATAACATTATTCATCCTGAGTCCTTTGGAATTATCTTGGATCATTGTCTTAATAGAATTCGCTGAAATCAACCATATATTTTACTCTGAGGACCAATACCACTGCATGCAAGGATGAACTCCCATAAGTCATCATCGTCATCACCATCACTAGCCTTTCTACAGTGCTTTAAGGTTTGCAAAGAGCTTTGCATATACTTTCTCATTTGAACCTGATGGCAATGCTTTGAGATTTGGAAACAGGGTTAGTGTTATCCTTGTATTACAGATGAGGAAACTGATGTTCAAAGAGGTTAAGGAAAATGATCTATCACTATATGCAATTCTAGATGCCCTCTCAGGAGAACAAACCTCATAGATTCTAACTGTTCACATAATACTTTGTGATATGAAAAATCCTTGATAAGCAGAGACATCTCTTGGTCTAGTAAAGTCCAAGACTTTTAATTTTATTGTTTTGTAAAATATTGAAGGAATAAGGGAAAAAGCAATAGAGACTGCACTAAATATCGGACTTGCCTGAAATAGAATCAAAAGAAGCACGGTGGATTGGTGCTGATCATCATCTTCTAGGGGAATGAGCTGAAAAGAAACATGGAGCAGAAGTGACTGAAATGGCCTTGAGATCCCTTCTTGGGCTCACTCAGACAAGCATTTTTTCCCAGTGGCATGTGTGAGAAGCTGCCATAGTTGTTGGGAAAGAAGGGAAGAAGAAATCCTCTGAGTCTCATGGGAAATTGAAGAGGGAGCTGTTAGAGTTCCAAGAAGAGAGGAGGAAGAACAAGAAAAGAGGTGTCTCTACTAGATGAGCAGCTCTTGTTCCTTGGTGATCAGTTCTCTTTGACTTAGTTTACCAAGGAGATATGGTAGGCTTAGGAGAGACCACTCATGAGGAACCAACCAGACGCTTCTTTTTATACAGGAAGTGTATCATTGGAAGTGGCCAGGATTCAGGCTTGTAATCCATGAAATGATCTGCCCAAGCCCAAGCCTGCTCCTTGAAGTAGCTCCCAATTTGACCATTACTCTACTCCTTTCAAATGGGTAAATTGTAAATGATATAAAACTATATAAATGACAGTTATTGCTATTATGTACTCAGTCTTCACAAAGTTTCATAATGACAGTTCACCTTAAAAAAGAGCTTTAAGAATTATAATGTACTTTTTTCTGTGGGAAGCAGGTAATACAAATATTATTATATCCATTTTACAGATGAAGAAACCAAAATTCATAGAAATTAAGTGCTTTGCCTGGGGTCACATAGTAATGATCATATAAGATCCAGGTCTTTTAACTATTAAAAAAATGATGTTTTTAATCTACTATATTAAGCCATTATCATTGAATGACTCTAAAGAAGGTGTTGATAGTTTATGACGTACGTCTTTTTTTTTTTTTTTTAAACCCTTACCTTCCATCTTGAAGTCAATACTGTGTATTGGCTTCTAGGCAGAAGAGTGGTAAGGGCTAGGCAAGGGGGGTTAAGTGACTTTCCCAGGGTCACGTGGCTAGGAAGTATCTGAGGCCAAATTTGAACCCAGGATCTCCTGTCTCTAGGCCTAGCTCTCAACCCACTGAGCCACTCAGCTGCCCCCTGTATAAATCTTTTTTTATTAGAATGTAAGGTGTTTGAGGGCAGGCATCATGTCTTATTCATCTTTGAATTCCAGTCCTAAGCTGTCACATAGAATGCCTTTGTCCATAACAACAATAATAACTAATTTTTATAGTATTTTCAAATTTGTGAAACACTTAAATAGATTATTTCCTCTAAATCTCACAACAGGGACAGCTAGGTGACACAGAGGAAAGAGTGCCAGGCCCGGAGTTGGGAAGACCTATGTTCAAATCTGGCCTCAGATACTTTCTACCTGTGTGACCTTGACCAAGTCTTTTAACCCTAACCTAGCCTTTGCTACTTCTCTATCTTAGAATTGGTATTAAGACAGATGGTAAAGGTTAAAAAAAAAATAAACCTCACAACAACTCTGTGAGGTAGATATTATAGGTATTATTATTACATAGTATATTGTCATTATATGCTATGTTGTTATTATATTATGTTATTGTATAATGTAATATATATTATTATATATTTCAATATCAAATAGATATTAAAAGGGCATCAACCCACAAAGGAAGAGGGAAGTGTCTTAGAAATAAAAAGGAGGTCCAGAGGGATCTCAGAGTGCTATTCTGGAAAGAAGAGCTTCCCAGTTCTAAGAATAGATTGTCTCAGAAAAGAGGCACAACCAGAAAGGAGGCTGTTAGCAGAAGAGGCAAAGATGAGAATCTAGTGTGTGAAGAATAGAGGAAATACTTGGAGGAGTTCAGCCCACTCAGAGGAACTGAGTACTGAAGGAAGTTCTCAGTGGGAAATAGACTGTTGAGACCCATAGGGATGAGAGGGGATCATTCAAGTGTGTTGAACGTGGAAGAAAAGAAATAATTTACAAGGTTTCCTTTGACGGGACCTTGTAATTCTATTGGTATAAGGGAACTCCCAAAGAGAAAACTCCCTCTACCCAAACAGATTGACACTTGCTCTACTATTTATAATCTTAAAAGAGTGGCCTGAGACACCACTGAGAGGTAAGGTGACCTTCCTAGGATTATATACTCAGGAGACTATCAGAGGCTTGACTTCAATCCAGAAGGCATTCTCTACCCACCATGACATGTTGCCTTTGTTACTGGTTGTACTAAGGCTTTTCAGATTATGTATTCTATCTGAATTTTCAGAGTGAAGTCAATCTATTCAGTAAAGACATGTCCCCAGAACTGCAGCAATAGCTCTGAGCCAAAAAGTGAGGAATGCTGGTTTACACATGGTCTGTTATAGAGTTTCCAAAATAATTAGAAAGATTTCTTGTACTTGGTTTCAGTAAGATGGGGGACAGAGAGTGGGATATGCAGATACTATGCAGTTGAGGTTTTCCCATTTCTCTTAATATTATCTCCTTCTACCCTCTCTAGTTTTATATATATTTATACATACATATATCTATATCTACATCTTGACATTTCATCCTATATAGTTTGTCACTGTTCCCTCTAAGTAAACTTCTTCTAGTTACCCTGTTGATAATAACTATTTTTAAATTTACCACTATTTTCTTTTCTTCTAGGGATACAAATTGATTGAACTTATTGGGTCCCTTAAAGAAAAGGTTGTTTCCTCTCCATGCCCCCCTCCACCCCCTTACTCTCTTAATTACCTTATAGTGATTCTCTTGAGTTCTGTGTTTGGGCAGCAAACTCTCTGTTTAAGTCCAGTTTTTTCTTTATGAATGCTTGGAAGTCTCCAATTTTATTGAATGACCATACTCTCCCCTGTAAGAATATAGTCAGTTTTGCTGGATAGTTGATTCTTGGTTGTAGACCCAGTTCTCTTGATTTCCAGACTATTATATTCTGTGCCTTCTGGTCCTTCAATGTAGATGTAGCCAGATCCTATGCTACACTAACTGTGGTTCCCTGGTATCTGAATGACTTCTTCTTAGCAGCTTGTAATATTTTTTCCTTGGTCTGGTAGTTTTTGAATTTGGCTATAATATTCCTGGAAGTTGCCAGTTGTGCATTAAATGTAGGAGGTGATCTGTGGATTCTTTCAATTTCCACTTTTCCCTCTTGTTCGAGAATGTCAGGGCAGTTTTCTTGGATAATTTCCTGTAGAATGATGTCCAGACTTTTTCTTTTGTCATGATGTTCCGGTAGACCAATAATTCTTAAATTGTCTATCCTCGATCTGTTTTCCAGATCTGTGGTTGTGTCAATGAGGTGTTTCATATTCTCAAATTTTTCATTTTTTTGATTTTGTTTTATATGTTCTTGCTGCCTTGTGAAGTCATTTGCTTCTAGTTGTTGAGTTCTATTTTTTAAAGACTGAATGTCATCCCTGGCTTTTTGGTCATCCTTCTTCTGGTCTCATTTTCTTTGTAGATCATCTTTCCCCTTCTTTGCTTCATTTTTGAGCTGGTCAAATTTGGATTTTAATACCTTATTTTTTTGTTTTAGTTCATGTATTTCCTTTTTCCAATTGTCTTCAGCCTCTCTTGATTGTTTTTTGAGTTCTTGAATTAACTGAATTTTAAGTTTTTGAGTTAATTTAATTTTGAGATCTTCCAAAGCCTGTGCCCAATTTGCTGGGATTTCTTTGGTTTTGCTTGGAGTTCTTTGGTCTTCTTCTATTTCATTTGCTCTTCGATCACTTCCTGGAAAGAAGCTGTCAATTGTAATTTCTTTTCTCTTTTTCTGTTGGTTACTCATATTTTTTCCCTTCTCTCTTCTGCTAGGTTAAGCAGATGGATTTAATGAGCTTTGATGAAAGATCACAGTTGAGGTTAAAAAGCCAAAAAAGCCCAGAAGTTGCAGTGGGTGGTAAACTCAACAGGAGTCACCAGAGTTACGTGGCAGTTCTCCCTCCCCATACCATATCATAAATAACCCAAACAAAGAAACAAAAACAAAAACCCAACAAAAATTTGATGGAAGAAGCTTAGAGGGATGGGTGGAGGTAAGAGTTGGGTTGGAGAGTACAGGGGAGGGTGATCAAGATAAGGAGACTTGAAACCATGTCACATGAAAATGGGGTCAGTGAAGTGGCTCAGTGGATTGCCTAGAGAGATCTTGGGTTCAGATCCAGCCTCAGACACTTTCTAGCAGTATGACCTTGGGCAAGTCACTTAATCTCCATTGCTAAGCCCTTACCATTCTTTTGCCTCAGAACCAATACACCATTGATTCTAAGGCAGAAGGTGGTAAGAGTTATAAAAAAAATTAACTGAAAGAACTAGGATGCAAAGATACTAGAGTATGTCTTTAAGTTTGGTACTTTTTAATTCTAAAGTTTAAAGGGAACCCTTGAGTACTTCCTATATTTTCCCATTTTCTTTTCCAGATTTGACAAGAGTCTTATACTTATCTGTCACAATCTTGAATAGCCTCCTGCAAATCTTTAACAGATGAATTCTAAGCTACATTTAAATCAGAAAGATAAAGAGCAGGACTCACTTGTAGATAATAATGTTTCTCTGGCAGGTTCTTAGTTAGAAAGTTCAAACTCTTGACTACTGCTTCTTGCAAAATGCTGCTTCTTCCAAATGCTCTCTCTCTCTCTCTCTCTTTAAAGCCTTGCCTTCTGCCTTAAGAATTGAAATGAAGTATTGGTTCAAGTGGTTCAAGGTAGAAATGGGTTAAGGGCTATGCATTTGGGATTAGGTTACTTGCCAAAGGTTACACAGCTAGGAAGTATCCACTGATCCACCAAATATTCTTTAGCTGGATTTAATTCACTAAGTGCCTAGTTTGTACCATGCATGACATTAAACTCTGCTAATACAAAGTAAAAAAAAAAAGAAAGAAAGAATTCCTGAAAAGAATAACATGTATAGAAATGAGAAAATACAAAATATTTATCAAGTTATGTTGGAAAAGTAGGGAGAATGCACCAACAAGTGAGATGATAATTAGAGGGAAGTAGATTTCAGTTCAGTATAAGGTAAAACTTTTAAGCAATTAGATTCCTAACAAATGTGGAATAGGGGGCGTCTAGGTGGCACAGTGGTTAAAGCACAAAGTTGGAGTCTGGAGGAGAATCTGGATTCAAATCTGACCTGAAAGGTTCCTAGCTCTGTGACCCTGGGCAAGTCATTTAACCTGTTTGCCTAGCCCTTGCCCTTCTGTCTTAGGGTTGTTACTAAGACAGAAAGTAACAAAACAAAACAAACATGGATTGCCTTGCCTTGGGAAACGGAGGCCCCCTATTCCATCTTGACATAAAGAGAGGATTCGCTCCCACTAGAAAGTGAAGACCGATCTAGTCCAATTACTTATCTAAACTTGAATCTTAATCTAAAGATATAGAAATCAGAAGTGTCTAAGTTTGTTTTTTTTCCCCAAACGTTTCCCAAGTATCCTCACCAAATAAGGGACATTCATAAATATTTCATTGGGGTTTGTATCCAGGGAATTAAAAAAAAGTTTAACACTTATTTAATACCCAATCATGAAGGATATTATTTTTATTTATCAATGAATTAACAAGCATTTTTCAAACATTATGTGACAAGCATTAGGAGATATCCTGGGAACAAATTCAAAGAATGAAACAATCTATTCTCAACAAGCTTATCTTCTAATGTCAGAGTAAAGAAATGAAAACATAACTAAAATTAATTAATTAAAAAGTTAATGCATAAGAACTAAACTTTATTTAAGAATGCAATTTAAAAATGTGAAACAAAATAAACTGCCTGATTAAATTTTTTTAATTTAAAAAATTGTTTTAAAGATTTGAATCTGTGCTTTCATATCTTGGGTATCTTCTGAATGCATATCTATCATCATTAGGAAGTATGGAAATACCAGGAAAGGCATAAGTGTTGGAAGTTTCAAAAATGGAAAGACTTGTCTTTACAGGAAGTCATATATACACTTATTTCTCATAAGGCAATATCCTTACTAACTATCCAAAATGCTCACATTTGGTTTTTAGTTACCCAAATGAAAATTAACCTAATTCTATTAGAAGCTGGAACCTTTCTGTTGTTTTTTTATTTGAAGACTCACAATTGGCTTCTTAAAAATCAAACAGATGAGGAAGATAAAGAAGAAAAGCATTAGCAAAATGGACTCATCTACCATGGTCAACTTCATTTAAAAAACACATCTGAAAGTAGAAGGAATCACATAAACATTCCTCCATGGTATGGTACAGAGAAGGAAATATTCTGAGCTAGAAATACTGATTGATGTTGATTAGCATCAGAAGATCAATTTCTATTGCTGGATCATGGCATGGAACTTCTTCTACAAGATGTCTTCCTTAAAGGAATTTTATATAGAAGGAAAGGTTTTATTAACATCGGTACATCAAAATATACATCATTGGGATTGTCCATTTGGTGGTAGCTGGATTCTGCATCTGTCAAATCACTATATTCTTGCTTCAAGTCTTGGATGCCAGAATGGAGTTCCATCAGCAATTTAATGAGTATCTGATCCAAGCATCGGACCTCCATCTGCAAAAAAACCAAAACCACTCTCTTTAGGGATGTCACCAAGGTAGACTTTATGCCTAATGAGGGCAGTTTGTCTTTAGCATCTTCCGACTTCATTTTGGCATACTTTTCCTGCTCATGCTCCCCCAAAAAGTGCCCAATCATCTATTTAGACACTTCACCCAAGCCTTCACTTCAAGCACTGTTACTTTGGTTACCTCTATTCCCTGAATGTTTACCTTTCTACTAATGTATGCTCTCTTTATATATGTCCATTCTTCCTACTGATATTGTGTAGAATGGTAGAAGATTGTTCTCTAGAGTTTTTGGGGCAGGATGTTTTATTACCATTATCCATAATGCTATGTCATCTCCATAAATATTTATTTTTTGATCTAATTGGATCTAATGGCTCAATACTGAAGGCTAAAAACAAACTGGAAGGGACACATAAGCTATAGTTTTAAAAATCAGACCTGCAGAGTACAATGAATTTAAGAACTTTAGTAGTCATTCTCTAGATGTCTCAGTATGTGAGGGCACCAAACTGGGGGTACCATAGAGTTGGTGCTGGGCAGCTAGATGGTATAGTGGATAGAGTACCTGTACAGAGGCAGGGAGACTATCTTTCTGAGCTTAAATCCAGCCTCAAATACTAGCTGCATAACCTTGGGCAAGGCACTTAACTCTGCTTGTCTCAGTTTCCTCATCTGTAAAGTGGGGACCTTGGAGAAGGAAGCAGCAAACCACTCCAGTATCTCTGCCAAGAAAACCCCGAAATGGGGTCATGAAGAGTCAGACATGATGCAAATAAGTGAACCAAAACAAAGAATTGGTGCTGTCCTTACTCCCTACAAAAGCTGTTGCTTGCCCTTAAAAAAAAAAACAAACAACCGAACAAAATGAAACTCAGAACACAGATGTGTATCATGAAGGTCAAATTCTGTCTCATGACTAGAGCTGTTTTCCTTGGCTTTAAATTGTGGCATCAGGACTTACCAGAGCATTCACTGTTGAGATAGGAAAAAAAGGATCAAAATCTCTGAAGCTGACAAGCCTTATCATTGTCTCCCTATTTTCGCAGCAAGGGTCCTGTCTTTCACCTTGGTACTGCTAGTTGACAGGCCAGAGCATCCAGACTCTTCACTTCTGATAGTTATATAATTAACTTAAAATGAATTGTTCTGGTAGAAGACTTCTCTCTTTTTTGTGTGTTCATTATTAACTAGGAATATTGCACCGGGGAGATTTATTTGGCTAAAGCATACTGAAATTACTTGCATCAATGAACTGTATTGTAGGTGAATTTCTCCATAAATTATGTAGTTGGGAATTCAAAAATAACCAGGTAGCAAAGCTTTGAAAACTCAGTCATGCTGAATTTTCCCATTTGATTTGATTTTGCTTTACTTGAGTCTTCAGGTGATTTGACTGTCTCTTTTAGAAAATGATTGTGAAGAGAAACTCAAGTAAAATGGAAAAACAGGTCCCAAACTTCAAGTGTCCATCATCTCAGTATATTTAGGGCCATGGAAAAATGATTTTTTTTTTTGCATCTTGGGTTGTGCTACCAAGGGAATTCTTCAAAAGTATAACAAATATAATTATATAGGAAGAATGAGGCAAGAGATAATCATACATAGCTGAATTTAGCTTTCAAATTTATTTCCATAATATACTCCTCTCATCAATAATATCAGTATTGAAAAGATCAATTCCATTGGTATTTTCAACCTTTGTGCTTCCATTTGTGCTTAGTAGTACTCCAAAGAGGCATTCTAAGGGGGCAGCTAGGTGGCTCAGTGGATTGAGAGCTAGGCCTAGAGATGGGAGGTCCTGGGTTCAAATCTGGCCTCAGACATTACCTAGCTGTGTGATACTGGGCAAGTCACTTACCCCTCTATTGCATATCCCTTACTAGTCTTCTGCTTTGGTACCAGCACACAGTATTAATTCTAAAATGGAAAGTAAGGGTTTTTAAAAAAGAGTCATTCTAATATTTTTTTTTTACAATTATGATAAAAAAGAGGGGGAGAAAACATGGTTCAGTGGTTAGAGAGCAGAACTAAAGATATATTCTTGGATCAATGTCATGCACAATGGATAGAGGTCCTGTCTTGGAGTCAGGACAATATAGATTCAAAATCTGTTTCAGAAATTTAGCTGTGTGATATTGAGCAAATCACTTACCATAATAATCTCCGTTTTTTCAATAACTCAACAAACTTATGAGTTTTAAAACAGATAATGTATTTAAAGTATTTCTCATATTTTAGATCACTATACAGATGCCAATTATTATTATTTCTAAACTCTTACATTCTGTTTTAGAAACAATATTATATATTGGTTCTAGGACAGAAGAGTAGTAAAGGCTAGACAATGTGGGTTAAGTGAGTTGCCCCGGGTCATACAGCTAGGAAGTGTGTGAGGTCAGACCTGAACCCAGGACCTCTCATCTCTATCCTACCTCAATCCACTGAACTACTTCCCTTCCCCCCATGCTAATTGTTCCTAATGTTTGAATCTCTAACTGTTTCAATATAGAATGCATGTAATAATCTCTACCTGGTCACATGGAGGCTCAATAGGTGTTTGCTAGTTACTTAGAGATTCCTACGTGCTCCAGGAGTGCCAAGAATTATTTTTATATAAAACAACACATTAGGACATTTATACAGCAAGGCTTCTAAGGTCTAATAAGAAATTGAAAATAAACCACCTAATGCTAATAGAGATTACCAGCAAATTTCCACTTCTTTCCACTTCATTAAAGAGCCTTAAAATTCTCTTCCTCACCAGAGAAGTATTATGGTCCAACTTCCTATCTAGGAGATGCATTTAAACTCAAATTCAGCAACCATTTATGCTGATCTAAGAAAAATTAAAATTGCAAATAACTCAAAGGGTGATGGAATGATAAATGGTGAATATTTGCATTTGGTTGGATATTTACCAGGGACAACTTATGCATGAGAAGTAGTGTAGGGCATTCAGAATGGATCTGCAATTGCATTGCTATCTGGATTAAACCAGAAGTATAAGAATCAAGAGAAGAGCCTAGAGCTGTGTTGGCGAAGACGTGGCACCTGTACCCTGGTGTGCCGGAGGGGCTGCTCTGTTCCCCCTCTCCTCTGCACTTGAGACATCTTTTGCATGCCCAATGCGAGCAGCCCAGTGCCAGCGCTTCCTCCCTCCACTCTCTGGGGTAATCCAGCTGGCTCACAGGCAGCCTGAAGGTGCAGTTTGGGGACACGATCTCTAAAAAGCTCACCAGTGTTGGGCTAGAGGGTACGCTGGTACTCCCAAGATATTAAAAGGTCAGGAAGAAGGTCTTTAATCTATTGGGCACAGCCCCTATGTACCACCTAAAGGAAACTTGGAGAAAAACTTCACAGGGTGATGTAAGATTTAAATTAATATCTAATAACTCCAAGAATTATATTTTATAAGATTTATTAATAATCACTTGAAGTAGAGGAAATAAAAAGACAAAAAGTAAAAAACCTGAGTAAAGAGAAGTTTTCCCCACTGCGCTAGAGGGAGAAGAGAGAGAGGGAGGGGTTACAGAAACTTTATCTCCAAAGTAAGGACATAATGTGGGGACAAAAGTGGGATTCTGGGAAATGGAGTTCTGGGTACAAAATTCTAATTACACAGTGAGAAGGCATAATGGAGTAGCAATTGACATTTGTGAAAGGATTACTTAAGTGGATGTAATCACAGATTCACCGGAATACCAAAGTTTGTACTGACTTTTTTTTAAAAGCTTCCATATTCCCCTTTTGATGCACATTTAGCTTGTAGTCCACTAAATTCTCAGCTTTTTTCCCCCTTAACCCTTATCTTCTATTTTAGTATTAATTCTAAGAGGGAAGAGTGGTAATGGCTAGGCAATTGAGGTTAAGTGACTTGCCTAAGGTCACACAGCTAAGAAATATCTGAGGCCATATTTCAACCCAGGACCTCCTGTCTTCAAGCTTCCCCCCCTCTATGTGAACTAACATCTAGTTTTATTTTCCTCCTTCTAAATTTAATCTGCATCATAAAAATTTTCTCCTTGATTAAAAAAAATAGCCCAACCATTACCTTCTGCCATATAATTAATGATAAGAACTGGTTCCAAGACTGAAGAGTGGTAAGAGCTGGTCAATGGAGGTTGTGACTTGCTATGGACATACATATAGGAAGTGTCTGAAGTCAAATTAGAACTCAGGACCTCCCAACTCTAGGGCTGGTTCTCTATCCACCGATTCACCTAGCTGCCCCTCCATTAAATTTAAAAGTCTAGACCAGTGATGGGCAAACTACGGTCTGGGGGCCAGATTAGGTCTCCTGAAATGTTCTATCTAAGGGGCATTATTCCTAATCTGATGAATACAATGAGTAGGATAAAATACAATGAAACTTTGAAAGAGTTGCCTTAGAAACAGATTGACAGATGAGCATTTCCTTTCCTTTGGCCCCCTCTTTAAAAAGTTTGCCCATCACTGTTCTAGATAATTAACCAAGTAATAAATGAAGCTCTGACAAGTTGTTCAATCATTTTTCAGTTGTGTCTGACTCTTTGTAACCCCATTTGGGATTTTTGTGGCAGAGATACCTAAATGGGTTGCCATTTCCTTCTCCACGTCATATTACAGATGAGGAAACTGAAGTAAACAGGGTTAAATGACTTGTCCAGGGCCACATAGGTCAGATTTGAACTCAGGGAGATGAATCTTTCTGACTCCAGCCCTGGCTCTCTAGTCACTCTTCCACCTGGCTGCTCCCTTGATGGCCTCGACCTTTTTCCTAGGAATATAATGTTCACACTGAAAATTTAACAATTGACTCTTTTGATCTGGTTTGAGCTGGTTCTAGCATACCTTCTATAGGACCAGTTTTGGAACTACTTGATACACTGTTTCTTCTGTTCTCCTCAGACATGTTCTAGATTTAACAAAATGTTTTTGGTTATGGATCTATTTCTTCTGTCCTCCCCAGACATGTTCTAGATTTGACAAAATGTTTTTGGTTATGGATCTGTTTCTTCTGCTCTCCCCAGACATATTCTAGACTTAAGAAAATGTTTTTGGTTATGGATCTATTTCTTCTGTTCTCCCCAGACATGTTCTAGGCTTAAGAAAATGTTTTTGGTTATGGATCTATTTCTTCTGTTCTCCTCAGACATGTTCTAGGCTTAAGAAAATGTTTCTGGTTATGAATCTGTTTCTTCTGTTCTCCCCAGACACATTTCTTCTGTTCTCCCCAGACATGTTCTAGACTTCTTAACAAAATGTTTTTGGTTATGGATCTGTTTCTTCTGTTCTCCCCAGACATGTTCTAGACTTAACAAAATGTTTTTGGTTATGGATCTGTTTCTTCTGTTCTTCCCAAACATGTTCTAGATTTAACAAAATGTTTTTGGTTAGGGATCAACCCCATCCCCAGAGAGGCTAAGTCTGGGACGTTCATGGGCTCATTTAGAGCTGGGAGGGACCTCAGGGGCTGAGCCCAACTTCCTCATTTTGCCACGGAGGTTATGAAAATCCAGAGAGGGTCGATATTTAGCCCAGAGCCTACAATTAATTTGATTAGGGTTTCAAACACATTATCTACCCGAGACCAAGTCTAGTACTTGAAGCACTATCCTATATAGCCTCAGCTGCTCACTTGGTTACTCTTAGGACAAACCACACTTTTTTTGGGCGATGTTTACATACTTATCCTACCTGTTCAGGAAATACAATGAGTCTGCCGACCACTCCAAATATCCATGCCATCTAGCCCATTGGTATCCAGGAACTTACAACAAAACAAAGTACATTCTATTCCTGAGGCTATCAGAGACAAATAAAGACTTTCTGAAGAGCAGAAGCAAAGAGGCCATAAGTAGATGGAAATGTGGCCAAACTCCAACGTCTCAATATGTCACGCCACTTCTTGTAAATAGAAAGCAATCCAGAAAACCCAAACCTGGTTGCTTCGTGGTTGAGAAGCCATTAGGCACATGTTCGCTCATCAGAGTCTAATTTAGCAAAGAAAATATGTACAGTATTTGCATTACAATCAAGACACTTAAAGACCTGCACACAATCTCTGATTCTGGAACCCTTTGCAGGCTGATGATACCCAGGAGACCACACATGCTAGGTCAAGCTAGTTCCTTACTGCAATTAAAAAAAAAAAGAACAATTCTTAGGACAGTGTGTAACAAATGAGGAAAAGAGTTATTTGCTTGCTCACCTCAGGACTATTTTTATGAGATGGGGATGTAGGATAATCCTGGCATTATCCATAATTTATTGCCAATGGGCCGTAAAAATGCAAAAAAACATTAATTTTTACAATGGGCTCTCATTATTTAAAATGTTTTCCCTGTTTTCTATGAAAAGCTCCCTCACAGATACTGGATTATTTACAAGGTAGCTGATGAACAGCTGTGAAGACTTTAGCAATTACAAAATTGGAGGGCAATAAAAAACATATCAGTAATTTGCTTAGAAGACATTTTTAGTCCCACAACCTCTGTGCTGCATTAAGAATGAAACAGGGAAATGGCATTTATGCAACACATTCAAAATTGAACTGTGCAAATTTAATTCAAATGGAGTTCCAGGGAGAACATGCTGTAAGGGGTTTTGAAATTGGAGAGCAGACTCATTGAATGCTACAGCTGGAAGGGACTTTAGAGAATATCTTACCCACTCCTTTCATTTGACAGATGAGACTTAGAGGCCTAGACTTGTCCATGGACACAGATGGGACAGAGTTGGGATTAGAACACAGATTTTTAGACTCCAGATCGAATGTGCTCTAAAACAGTCCTTTAGTAACTTGTGAACTAGTTATCAATAGTGTTAAAATCGATAACTTTATTTCCAGCATGAATTGATCATTTACGTGTGTATTAAAATATTTTGTCATTGGTGTTAACACCAAAAATAACACCAGTTAAGTGCCCTTCCTCCAAGGATTTCTTTTTAATTAATATTTTAAAAATGAGAATGTAACTTATAATGAGCTAGGTCCTGAGAAAGAACCAGGACCAGATTGCATTTGGGATATTACAGAATCAATCAACAAACATTATTAAATGCCTTCTATCTACCAGGCATGGTCAGTTGGTCAGTTTATAAGAATGAATAAAATAAATTAAATTAAATTTAAATTTAAATAAAATAAAAATAAACTAAAAAGAATGAAAAAATAAAAGGGGGCAGCTGGATAGCTCAGTGGATTGAGAGTCAGGCCTAGAGATGGGAGGTCCTAGGTTCAAATCCGGCCTCAGACACTTCCCAGCTGTGTGACCCTGGGCAAGTCACTTGACCCCCATTACCTACCCTTACCACTCTACCACCTATGAGCCAATACACAGAAGTTAAGGGTTTAAAAACAAAACAAAAAAGAATTAATAAAAAAAGGAGTCAACCAGGTGGCTCAGTGGATAGAGAATCAGGCCTGGAGATGGGCTGTTCTGGGTTCAAATATGCTTCCTAACTATATGACTTTGGGCAAGACGCTGAACCCCAACTGCCTAGCCCTTACTAGCTCTTCTGTACTATGTATCAAGCACAAGGCTAATAGAGATACTAGAAATAGGGAGTATTATTCTCCTGGTAGAGACAATAACTAAAATAAAATAGATGCATTCAAGATACATACAGAGTTGATGGAAGGTAATCTTTAGAGGGAAAATGCTAGTAATGATGGGGAGTGGAAAAGTCTCTAGTGTTTCTGAATTGCCAGCTGTCACAACATTATTTCACTATATTGTCTATAAGGCCATTTTCTTCTGGTGATATTATATGGCTGTCAACTATATAACATAATGACCTCAGAAGAATTCAATTGCATATTTAGCTCATTTCAAATGTTATTTTAAATCAAATAAAATGTAAGTTCCTTGAAATCAGGGATTATTTGTCTCCGTGTCTCTCTGTCTCTGTCTGTCTGTCTGTCTGTCTGTCTGTCTGTCTCTCCCTTCTATATTACTACTCCATGGTGCCTGTTTACTTGTAACAGATATGTCAGTCTGAGAAACTTTTCCCTCCAGGAAGTACCATAATTTTGGGTGTCCCTTATGCCTTATACATTGTGGGTATTCACACATATACTTTTCATGAATAATAATTACCATCTATTTAGTATTTTAAGGTCTGCAAAATGCTTTACATATATTATCTCATTTGATCTCTGTAACAACCTCGTGAGTCAGGTGCTATTATTTTTCCCATTTTACATATAAGGAAACCAAGGTTAATAGAAGTTAAATGATTTGTCCAGAGTCATACAGCTAGTGTGTGTCAGGGTTGGGACAAAAACTCAGTTTTTCCTTGGCTCTGAGGCTAGTAGTCTTTCCATTAGGTCACCTATGATTTTGGCCAATGGTGGGTGACATCTTACTACTCAGAGGGAAAGGGGAAAATCATGTCCGTCAATATGTAGGCATATTGTCTACAAAATTCCAGCTTATCTGGATGTTTCCAAATAATGGGAAATGGTAGCATCATGAAAACATCGAAATGTTGAAGAGAAATGTTCACTTTTTATCTAGGAACTGTGCTGTCATAGCTTTTTGGATTTAGAAAGTGGGCAAAATATATTTCTTTCAGGATGAAAGCTGGTCTAGGGCAGTCTCCCTTGGTGACTGGGGCATAGGGTAGGGAGGAAATCAAATTGTCAAGGGCAGCTTGCTTCATGCTCCAATAGTCCAATATCATTAGCAGTGGAAGTTTTGGTCCTGGTTCTACAAGCTGTCAAAAGAATAACCAAGTTTTCTTTGCAATGCCCTCAAAACTCATCAGTCCCAATTCTTAATTTGGGCACGTCTGCCATTTTAAAAGAAACTAGACTCCTTAGTTCATAGCCACAGGCAAGATAAGAATGTGTAAACTCTATTTTGCTAAGCTCAAATAATTCCTAGTACTAGGTGGAATTCTTTCTGTTGAAAATTACACATCTCAAGTTGCTCTCCAAACTGTTGTCCTAAGGACTCTAAATAAAGCAGACATTGTAAGCCCTTGAAAGTTTGTACTTAAAGATTCAGGACTTTTTGTTTCCAGCTAAAGGCTTAAGTTTGCCTTCTTAAAATCAGGAAAACAGAAAAAAAAATCTCTTCTTTAAGAATGTCTTGTGAATCAGTGGATCTTTTTTCCCTCTCCTGGTTTCTTCTTTGCTTTGTAATTCACATTTAATTTTCTCTATGAGGTTTCATGTTCAAGATTACAGGAAGATAGTAACTGTTATGAAGCAGCTTTTTATTGTGATGCTGTCAAAAACTACAATATTATCTGATGCCCATAGTCAAACCAATTTAGACTGATTTCTTCAGTGAAATGGGAGTCAAATATCTAGGTTGATGACCAGTCATTTCTTTTAAGCAAAACTTAAAGCATGTATAAATGTTGTTATGAATAATTTAGCTTCTCTTCTAAGGCAAGAACTAAGTTCTTCAGGATGGCTTTGTTATTAGAGGTATTTTTTTTACTGTTGAAGCGTTAAAACCAAGGCCCTGATTGGCTGTATGAAAGGTCCTTTCCCTTGTTGTGAGGAAGTTTACTAAATTATTGTTTAGGAGACCTAGCAAGCAGGGCTGGAGAATTCTAAATGGAATGGGGAAGCACGAAGTGTGACTCACTCTCTCTCTCTCTCTCTCTCTCTCTCTCTCTCTCTCTCTCTCTCTCTCTCTCTCTCTCCGAGACAGACTCCATAGTGGTTGGGACAACTTGTAACTGATCCTGGGAGACCTCAGAGGAAGTGGAGTTTGCACCAGATTTCTTGATATTCAGAAGGAAGACTGTCATCTACTTGTGGGAGATTTTGGTAGAGACTATTAATCCCAACCTGAGTTGCAGGTTAACTTGGGCTGGGTCAGCTCCCAGAATCTACCCACCTGAAAGAGTGCAGATAGTGGTCTTGGAGGATCTGCAACATTGCTGGAGTGTGTCAGGACTCTGCTGTGAGGATACCCACTTCTGTCCTGCTATTCTCTGGGCCCTGCCTTGCTTTAGGTCTTGGTTCAGTGTAGATAAGTCCCTCCCCTGACCCTGTGGTTTGCCTATAGTCTAGAAGTATAGAAACCCCTATTCCCATCCTTTAGACCATAGTTCCCGTAATTAAATTTGTTACAAACCCTCTTATCATTTGCTTGCTGGTTTTCATAGACCCCTTGTCTCTGTGGGGTAGGGTGACAGGCCTAACTGTCACTTCTGTCAACAGTCATTTCCCCTAACAGCTCAATCCAGTTTCCCTAATTTGTTAAGTCTCCACTTATTGTCCATTCCTGTCTCCTGCTCACCCTTCTGAACCCACATATAATATTTAAGTTATTTTCCCTGGTTTTCCTCATAAGACTCTCAATGAACCAAGAAGATAGTAATTTGGTATTATAGTATATTATAAATAGTAAAGATAGCTCTAATATATGCTGGCCAGGTTCCAAATGGATCCTCTATCTGGCACATATTCTGGAGCACATACTACATGGAAGGCATTGTACTAGCACTGCACAGAGTATGAAGCAATAATAGACATAATCCCTGTCTTCTTGGGGTTTATGTTCTAGATGAAAAAGTAAAAGATGTATCTGATTTAATTCAACAAGCAGTACTCTGTATGAGGGATACAGAAATAAAACCAACAAACAAAAAACAGTTTTGCCTTAAAAGAAACTATATTCTCCTGGATGATATGGTATATGGATAGAATGCTGGGCCTGAGGACAGGAAAACTCATTTTCCTGAGTTCAAATCTGGCCTTAGACCCTTACCAGCTGAGCGATCCTGAGCAAGTCACTAAACTCTGTCTTAGTTTCTTCATCTGTAAAATGAGATGGAGAAGGAAATGACAAACTATTCCATTATCTTTGCCAAGAAAATTGGGTCATAAAAATTCAACTGAATTGGCTGAACAACAGCAACAAAGTGTCTCTGTGTGTATAAAAGTAGAAATTTACATGGGATTTTTAAAGTTTGCAAAGTACTTTACGTGATCCTTTCAACAGCCTCACGGGGAATTATTATTATGCCCATTTTACAGATGAGGAAATGGAGGCAGACAGAAGTTAAGATACTTGCTCAGGAGCATATGGGTAATAAATATCTGAGGCAGGATTTGTCTAGTCTTCTTAACTCCAACTCTAGTACTCTATTATCAAATACGTGATAATTTTAGGAGGAGGAAGAACTACCAACTATAAAAGTTAGGCAAGATTTCCTAGAGGAGGTGACACAAGAAGGGAGCCTTAAGTAGGTAGGGGGTCATCATGGAGTGGGGTCAGGGGGGTGGGGTGGTGCTCTTAACTCTTTAGTGACCATGGCCCTTTTCCTTTGGTGATGGAGGAGAAAGAACTTAACCCTAGGCTTGGAGTATCAGTCTGCTGGAGTCCCATCGGAGAGGGAAGGAAAGTTGTTTAAACTATTTATAGGGATTTTTTGCTTTGCACCTTATTTTTTGGTTTAAAAATTGGAACTGCTTTTAAACATATAGTCTTAGAAAGCAGTCTGGAGACACTGACAGGGGAATTGACTTGCCCAGGCTAATAAAGTTCATACACATTAAAGGCAGCGCTTGAACCCTGGCATTGACTCTTCCAAAGATAGAGTCCAGCAAACTACAGTCCTCACTGGCTGCTTGCTTTAGTGGGCTCTGAGCTAAAGAATGGCATCCCTTCTGGTGCTAGGTTTGCCATTCATTCTATGATTCTCACCTCTCTAAAATGAAAGTAATGATGTCTGTAAAAATGACCTCTCAAGAGAGGCAGCTTTTTCTAGGACAAGGATCCACAAATGGGATGGGGGAAAGGAGAAGAAACTAAATGGGGGAGGAGGGCAAATCAGGGCCTGCTTTTGTCTACCAGAGTTTTTAACATGTAACCCCTTATCTCAAAACCTATTGGTATGGGACCCTTTCCTTATTGGTGGAGATGAACGTAGGGTTGGAGTTGGCGAGAGGTGAGGGTTTTGTAAATGTTGCTAGATGTTATCTGTGTTTATTGTGGAACTGGTATTTCACTACTCTCTTTCCTTACATAGTTTTTAAATATAATCAGCTTTAAAATGGAGTGCCAATAGTTTATGACATAAACTTCAGAAATACTAAATAAGAGGCAACTAGGTGGCTCAGTAGATAAAGAAGCAGGCCAGGAGATGAGAAGTCTTGGGTTCAAATAATGCCTTAGATACTTCCTAGCTATGTGACTTTGGGCAAGTCACTTAACTTTCATTGCCTAGCCCTTACCACTCTTCTGCCTTAGAACATATATATATATGTACGTGTGTATGTGTGTTTGTATAGTACTGATTCTAAGACAGAGGATTAAGGGTTAAAAAAAGAAATACTAAATAACAATAGCCAGCATTTATATATCTTAATGTTTGCAAAGTATTTTGCATGCATTACCTCATTTGATCCTCACCACCACCCTGGGAAGTAGGTGCTAAAATTAGTCCTAATTTGTAGATGAGGAAACAGGAACAGAGAGATTACATATGGCCTCATTTTATCTTCACAACTCTGTAAGACAGACGCTATTATTATACCCATTTTACAAACGAGAACATTGGGATTAAGAGAGTGTAAATCACTTACCCAAGATCAGATAGCTATTAAGGGTCTACAGAGTTAATATTAAAACTGGATTCTTCCTGACTCTAAGTCCTGCACTCTATATGTACTTGTCACTGAGCTGTCAATGTCCACTCATTTCTAGCATGAAGGCAACAAGTGCCCATTGGTTTGTTCATACCACAAGGCTTCAAGATAGAATTGTCAGAAATTCAAACATGGGTTAGATTGAAGTTTAAGTTTGTGTTTTCTATTCTTTTTTAAGTGGGAGTTTGTAAGAAGTTGATCCAGTAAACAAACACCATAGGAAAGAAAGAAGGAAGGAAAGGAGGAAGGAATGAAGGAAGGAAAGAAGGAAGGAAAAAGGGAAGGAAGGAAGGAAAAAAGCAAAGGAAGGAAGGAAGGAAGGAGAAAGAAAGAATTCCTAAAAATTGTACCTTGCCTAAAAATAAATTATAGTTATCCCTTGCTATATCGTGGTTCACTTATCCTGGCTTCACTCTATCACTGGTGGGGGTGTGGATAAGCATCTATAAAATACCT
>NC_058130.1:662725342-662754003 GCF_016433145.1 Gracilinanus agilis
CAATAGTGGTTGAGGGACTTGCCCAGGATAATGTGTGTCCCCACTGACACTCTTAAATTCACCTCTTCGTGACTATAGATCCAGTATTCTATTCATTGCACCATTTGCATTACTCAACAAAATAAACAATTAATCAAAAAGCATCTATTAAGTGCCTTTTATGTGTCTGCCTTTCCCAATATAGAAAATCTACAAATTGGAAACATAATGATTACATAAATGTATTCAAAATTTATTTAATGGTTCTTAAAATCTGGTTTCTTCTAGGAACAGTGTTTTCAATCTAGTTTATAAGAGTCTGTTCACTTAAAAATGAAGATTAAATAATATTTTAGAGTATTAGAAATAAAACATGTGGGTTTATGCCATTAATATTTTCCAACTCATCTTTTTTATTAAATCTCATGATATTTATAAATCTTTATCTGTCTTGGCTTATCATACTTCAGATATTTTGGCAGGATCTTCTTTTTGTATATTCTTTCTGTCCTGAGTTTTCATGACCCTTCTCTCTCCAGTTTATCCTCACTTATCTGATCATTTCTTCTCAGTTTTCTTTGACATAAGTGTAGTACATTTTCATTGTAACGTGACATTTTACAAAGTTCCCTTTGTCATTCTTGTGAATGAGTTGTGAACTGGATGGCATTCCCATTGGTATAATTCTTTTTTGGTTGAAAGATGAAACCAGGTAGTAATTATCAGGTCAAATATTATGTGTGGGTGTAATGTTAGCACCTTGTTAGTTCAGGTTTGATACTGAGATGAAATGAAGCACTCACAAGTCATTAAATAGTGAGCAAAATGATATTTAAAGTTCCATAATGAAGCAAGGATTTAGAACAAGGAGAAGGTGGAAATTAGCTTCTTTAGAGGACCACCTCCTCACCTTGTCTCCATTTGGAAAGATCTTGTTAGGACAAATATAGTGACTCACATGGCTTTCCAAAATCTATCAAGTAAGCAAGCCTTCTCTTTCAATCTTCATTGTGAAAAATATTGACTTGGGTGGGAAAGATGCCTTAAATATTTGATTTCTAGCCAGGTTGATATTAACCTGGTAATCAAATAGGACATGAAGTTGAAAATGATTCATCGATACACTGCATAACACAGTAAATCCATACTAGACTGGGTCTTATCTGATTTTGATTGAAAAGATAAGGAAATATATATTTGCATATATATGTATATATAAACATACAGAGATAGATGTAAGACAAAAAATTCCCCTTTAAACAGTAAGAAAGAAAGCAATGGAAAAGAAAACCAGAGAGAGAGAGAGAGAGAGAGAGAGAGAGAGAGAGAGAGAGAGAGAGAGAGAGAGAGAGAGAGAGAGAATTGAATTTCATGGGATAAGGGGGAACCAGGAAGCAAAACTGCATTCCTGGTCATGGATTACACCAACCACAGAGCACCATGTAAGAGTGGAATTTTTGCAAGGGGGATTGGACAAAGGGAGCCAGAGAAAGAGTGTCTGACAGTTGGTGACAGTTACTGGCAGTTGAGACGAGGAGGGGTGCTAGGAAATTCTCTGGAGGAGGAAGGAGGAGAAGGATTCTGGCGGAGGACTGGGAGAGAGAGAGGAGGAGGACATCCCTGCTCAGATCCAGTCCTGAGGGCTTCCTGAGGTTCTTTCTTTGGACATTGAATCCCTGATTCTCTAATCAAAGACATTCCATTGCATATCACCCAGCAAGACTTCAATCATAGAGTCAGCTAAGTGTTTGGACTCCATTTTGGGAGTGATCTTTTAGTCTCCTTCTCCATTATCTAACCTTGCTGAGAGACCCCCTTTCAGTCAAAACCTACAATCATAGAAAACGATAGAAATGGAAACAAAAGGAGAAGGGGCAGAGGAAGAATCTTGGGAGTAGGAACCCCAAAAGTTCCCTCCTGAGTGAGAAACCCCATAGGAATAGTGAAGAGGGCACCCCAAAAATCCCTCTGCCCTTCACCCCTTTCCCCAATCCTTGAATTGTGAATAATAAAAGCCATTCATTAGTTATATAGTGTTCCAGAGTGCCTGAGAGACAACAAGGGAGAGGGGAACCACAGCTTGGTCTGGCTGCCTCCATCTTGGAGCCAAACCACCTGCTGTGAAGTTGACTGACCTTGGGGGACGCTTGTGTGAACCCCGCCCTTATTCAGAATTGGATTGGGGTACCACATACCTCATCTTTTAGAGAAGCCTTGCCCCCAACTCCTGTGGGGCAGCATGACCATCCAGGTCACCCAGTTTTCAGGTGACAATCCCTTGAAGTCTCCCAGAGTATATTCGGTGTTAGGGGGGAGCTGGAAGAGAGACTCACCTCATAGACTCTCTCTATCTCCCCTCTAGCATAACATTTGGGTACAGGCTCTTTTTATTATTATGACCAAAGATCCACCCCTTGAATTCCCAGGCCCTGGCACCAGCCTGCAGTGAGGCCTGGAAGTCCAGAGTGCTTGGCCTTTCAGGCCTGTGTTGCCATGAAGACCTAGCCCCTGAGCAAAATAGCTCACAGTGCCCTACCCAGCAAGCCAGTAGCAGAGGAGATGCAATTAGCAGCTTTCAGAATTCACAATCCATAGACAAAAAAGGCTGGAAAAATGAGCAAACAGGAAAATAAATACCCAAAACTAGAAAATTTCTATGGTGACGAAGAGCAAAACACAGAGTAGTAGGGGACTGCGACATCTAAGCAACCACAATCAAAACATCAAAGTAAGAGGGGAATTGGTCTCTGGCTCTGGAAGAACTCAAAAAGCAATTAAAAAATCAAATAAGACAAGTTGAAGAGAAATGGGAAGAAAAATGGGAAAAAGAAATGAGAGTAATGCAAAAAAAAAATGACAGCTTCAAAAGAAAAATTGGTCAACTGGGAAAAAAGGCACAAAAATTCAATGAATAAAAGAGTTCCATGAGAAGTAGAATGGATCAAATGGAAAAGGAGGATCAAAAGGTCTTAGAAGAAATTCATTCTCCAAAGCCCTGACCCCCAAACAATGATGCACCAGATGGCCTCTACCTCAACCTCTACCAAAGCTTGATGAGTTGAAATAATAATAATAATAGCTAGCATTTATTTAGCTTTTAAGATTTACAAAATGTTCTACTATGTTATACCCAATGCCCTATGCCAGGTGATGGTAAATCTCACGGACTTTTGGCTTTACCATCCATATTTCGCCTCATAATGTGAATGATATACCTAGACAAAGATCCCTTCTTTCTCTAGTTCTGTGAACATATAAACTGAATTTTATTCCCTTTGAAAAACAAAACAAAACAAAGGAAAACAGTTTTATCACTACTAAATGTGAGAACCTCTTTGGGCCTTATTTTCCTCATCTGTAAAACGAGGGGGTTGGACTAAATGACCTTAAAAGTCTCTTCCAGCTCTAAATTTGTGATCTTTTGAAGTCTGTTAAGCAGATAAATGGCAAGAATAGATCACTGCATTAGGACATTTTTTTTTTTTTTTGGTATTAGTATGAAGGATGAACTAGAGGAGGGAGATATTGGTAATTGGGCTATTAGAATATTCCAAATAAAAGGCTTATATTTTTAGACAGTATAGAAGTATTCTTCTACCTCCTCCCCTAATACCCCAGAAAGGCTGCTCATTCTCTGTTACTTGAGTCAAGGACAAAATCTAGGGCGGGTGGCTTGAGGAAACTTTAGTCAAAGGAATTGGCATTCCCTGTGCAAAAAGAATGAGAAATTGACCTTAGGAAGCATGGTCTGTCTTACCTATTTGCACACTTTGGACTTAAAACAGGCAAAGAGATATCTACTGTAGACTCTATAAACTCCTGAGGTTTCAGCATGAAGTTTTGTGCCTTGTGGGGGCGCTTGAGAAGGATCTGATAATAATGATGAATCAGCTAGGGTGTTGGTGATATACTTCCTTTCAAATATTATCATTAAAACAGAGAAATTCCTCTAAAATTAAACATTTCTTAAGGTGCCTCCTTCTAGTTTTGTGCCCCCTCCTTTTTCTGACAGAGATCAGTGTTTTATTGTTTCTTGGGCTAACAATTGGTAGACTTTTAATATATGCCAATCATTTTCTGTTGAAACATCAGAGACTCAGATAAAATGACAATTATTGGCAAAACTTATAATTATTCAGTGGTGCGATTTTTACATCTAAATGAACTGCTAAGAGGTTATTGTTAAATTTTCATTAGAGACAAAGGCTGCAAAAGGAAAAGAAAAACCTGTTTGCCAATCAGCTGATTTGGATTCTAAACAAGATATGGCAGGGAAATCGTGTAATAAAGGGATTGCCCCCTTCTTGCCATCAGGTAGATATTTTTCATCTGATAGGACTGTCTAGACAAGTTATTTGTAGCTGAAAAGCTTTTATGAGTTGGCAGTTTTCCCTTTGCTTATAATATCTCCCTACTCTGCCACCCTTTTTCCCTTCAAATAAGCAAATTGAAAGTTGTCTTCTAAATGGAAAGCAATTTGGCAGAGGAAATGCTTTCAAATGTTTTTGATTCTGGGATTGGTCATTTTTTTAAATAAGAATAGTGGATAGTCCTTTCTAGGGCTTGTGGACCCCCCTCTCATATGGAGTCCCAGAAAACCATGCTCTTCATAAATCAATCTCCACTCATGAATCCCCACTGATATTATCATTTTTTTAAACCCTTAACTTCTGTGTATTGGCTCCTAGGTGGAAGAGTGGTAAGAGTGGGCAATGGGGGTCAAGTGACTTGCCCAGGGTCACACAGCTGGGAAGTGTCTGAGGTCGTATTTGACCCTAGGACCTCCCATCTCTAGGCCTGACTCTCAATCCACTGAGCTACCCAGCTGCCCCTGATATTATCATTTATTAAGCCAATCAGAAGACATATTAGTTTAGGGCTAACGATATTTAGTTGAACTACATAGAAAAATAAGTGAAAAGAAAAATTTTTCCCATAAGTCCAGGAATATATTCTCTCACAGGTTAACATACTACCATTGGAGAAGAAGACAGAAATAGAGAATGTACCAAACTAAAGAGCACATATGGAGGAACACATACCTAAAGAGCATGGATAGCCAGATACACCCACAGGGAACATTCATAGGCAGTGGATATCATGCCGCCAGATACTGAAAAGCTACGTAGGTTCACCAGAGATGTGATTATGCTTCTCTCTGCTGGGTATCTCTGCTGAACTGCCTTCTTCCATGTTATAACTGCATCTTGCTCACACCTGCTGATCTTCAGGTGTGTGAGACAGCTTCTGCCTCTTAGGGAAAAGGCTCCATTAACTTTATATATAGCTCTAAGGGCTATCTTTCAGTCCTTTGTGATTACAGACCCAAGTTAATCACTAGAGAAGCCCTTAGGAAATTTTAAAGTCTGTCCTTTACTTCTGTTGTCACTCAATGTCTCCTAGTCTAAAGAAATCATCTGAATTATGGTCTAAAATTCCTTTCAACTCTCTATAATGCCTCTGGCTCACTAGTCTGGATCCTTTCAAATCATCCTGAAGACTTCCTTTAATAAGGCTACAAAGGAACCTGGTGGAGGAGTGAGAAGATGCTTTCAACCCCCACCTCCATAATATACCTGGTTGCCATGGAAATCCACTCAGGAATGAGAACAAAGAGAATTGAGTTGGTGAATCTGGCAAGCTTTGCTATCTCTTCTCTCCAATTAAAATGGATGTACTCCTTATATCTGTGAAGTGGGTATTATAGGCCCTTGTTAATTTTTAGAGGGGAGAGAACTGAGGTTTAGAGAGATTAAGAGGCATGCCAAAGGTTTTGCAGCTAAGAAGTATAGGAGACAGGATTCAAATCCTGAACTTCCTGATTCCTAATCCAGTATACTCTCTACTTTATGTTTTCTTAGTTGGGATTTTAGCCTGGATATTTGATTTGATGGTACAGAATTTCTTTATAAATGTGCTAGCTTTGCAAAAAGAAAGTGTCTTGACTGCAAGCAAGCATTGTGGAGAAGTAGAGAAGCAAATGGAAAGAACCATGGATTTGGGATGAGATGGCATGCTAGGTTTGAGTTAAGGCTCTGTCATTTGATAGAGAATTTTGGGGAAATCACTTAATCCTTCTGAATGATTTAATTTTTTCAAAGGCTCTGAATTCTATGATTTTTTTCCCTCCTGATCAAAGTGACCAAATAAGTCATGGGTAGAGTTGAGAACAGAGTTTATGATTCCCATTTTCTAATCCACTGCTAATTCCTTTTAATATTAGGTCCTTGAGCTGATTGACTGACGAGGCAATGCTCACTTGTGCTGAAAATTCAGAAGAGGATCATGAATACAACATGAGGGTTTGATAGCAAGAGGTACTCCCTTGAGACTCATGACAAGGGTCATAGGATCATTGTGACAGTGCTGGAAGGGAGCCTTCTAGTCCAACTCTCTCATTTTACAGAGGAGGAAACTGTTTTAGAATAAAAATTACTTCCCAAGTTCAGCTAGTATCACATCACCCCCACACCTCTACATTACTCAATAAACTCCAGTGGTTCCCTGACACCTTCAGGATCAAATGCAAAACTCTCTGTTCGAAGGTTATTGAAAACTTTTCATAACTCATCCCACTCCCTTCTAGTCTTTTTATACCTTACTTTCCACCAAGTACCTCAATTCATTGATACTGACCTCCTTGCAGTGCCATGAACAAAATACCCCATCTCTCAGCTCTAGGCATTTTCTCTTACTCTCTGGTGCCAGGAAGGCTCTGTCTCTATCCTCACCTACTGGCTTCCTTCAAGTCTCAATGAAAATCCTATCTTCTACAGCGGTGCTGTCAAACTCAACTAGAAACATGACTATGTACTAAGCTGCACAAAAGGATACCTATGGGCCACATATTGACTTTAAACAAAATTGACATCTATGTTCTATTATAGTTTTATTTATTTTGATATTTCCCAATTATATTTTCATATGATTTGGGCCATTTTCCTGAGCCATGTTTAATATTTTTATTCTATAGGAAGGATTTCTTACCCCCTCAATTCAAGTGCCTTCCCTTTTAAGATCATTTCCTATTAATCCTGTATCTAGCTAATTTGTACATATTTGTTGGCATAGTATCTCCCTCATTAGATTATAAGCTCCTTGAAGGCAGGGATTGTCTTTTGCCTCTTTGTATCTCTATCACTTAGCACTGTGCCTGGCACAAAGTAGACACTATAACAAATGTATATTGACTAAGTGGAAAATTTGGGTTTTGGATACAGAGATTTTAACTTAAGGTTAAAAAGTCATAGAATTAGAGCTAGAAAGGAAGCAGGAAAAAGAGAAGGGAAACAATTATTTATAAAGCCTGTACAATGACTATGTAGTAGGTATTAAGCTAAGTGTTTTATAAATATTGTCTCATTTGATCTGACTTCTAGGGGAGAAGAAAACGTGTTCTGTTTCATCCAAGAGGAAAGAACCAGAAGCAATGAGTAAAAGTCATCAAAAAGACAAATAAACATAAGGAAAACTTTCTGATAATTAGTACTGGAATGCCTGAAAGTAGTAGTTTCCCCTTCATTGTAAGTCAATAGCAAAGTCTGGTTGACCATTTATGGGCTATGTTGTAGTTGGGATTCCTTTTTAGCTATTGGTGGGATTAGATGGTCACTGAGCTCCCTACCAACTCTAAAATTCATTTATTATGTGAACAAATGAGATTTAAAAAGATGAAGCCCAGATGCTATGCAAGGTTCATTGAGGTCTTATCTCAGTACTTTTTACATGTCAAAGATTGGGGATTTGCTGGTATAATACCTCCATCAAATTAGATGGATTGATCCTGAGACTTTGTGTGTAGTTTAGAGAGTTGCCTGAGCCCTTCTCTTTCCCTCAATTTAGGTTTCCCTTCTCTTTGACCCTCAATTCATTCCAAGAATTGGATGAATGTATATCAAGAAGTCATATGCTATAGTCCTATGAAAAATCACTTCAAATCAAAGAAAAATTCTGGAAGAATCTTAGTGTAATTAACTAGATTGGAGCAAACGGAACAAAATACATTGCTAAATCAATTATTAAAAGACAAAGTCAGCTGGAGAAGGGTGGATTAGGGTGGGGTATGGACAAGGCATAGTTCTTCAGGGGCATGGAAACCAGGAAGAGGAAGGACAACTGGTGACTCCCTATTATTTTTTTAAAAAAAGATGATTATTGGTATCTTTTGTTTTTACATTGCTTATATTTTCTTCTCTATTGCTCTCTCCCTTATAACAAAGAGTTTTTTTTTAGAAGAGGAAGAAGGGGGAAAAATCAGTAATACCAGTCAAACTAAGGATTATTTTATAGCCCTAGAGTAAAATAATAATGAAATTCATTCAGAGGCAAAAAAAACCCCCTGTTGTCCCAATAGAAAAAATGGGGGAGGGGGAAAGGAGAATGAAGAAAGCCTAGCAGTATGAGAACTCAAACAATACTACAAAATTGGAATTCCCCAAACAATTTGGTATTGGTTAAATAATAAATCGATCAGTGGAACAGATTAGGTACACAACATATAGAAGCAAATGAACCTAGTTGCCTCGTGTTCAATGAACACATAGACCTCAGCTATTGGGATAAAAACTCACTATCTGATAAAAACTGCTGGGAAAATTGCACAGCCTCATGGAAGAAATTAGATTTAGACTAATATCTCACATGTTGTACCAAGATAAGCTCTAAATGTATGTGACCCAGATATAAAAGGTCATACCATAAATAAATTAGAGAACAAGCAAAAGATTACCTATTAGATCTATGGATAGAAGAAAAATTTATAAGCAAACAAGAGATAGAAAGGATTACCAAAAGTAAAATGGATCATTTTGATTCTATAAAATTAAAAAGAATTTCACACAAATGAATGGAAGCAAGTTTGTGGTAAGTTTCTCTAATGAAAGTGCCATTTCCAAGTTACAGAAGGAATTGATTCAAATTTATAAGAATAAGGGGGAAACCTGATGGCTCAGTGAATTGAGAGCCAGGTCTAGAGATGGGAGGTCCTGTGTTTCAAAACTGGCCTCAGATATTTCCTGGCTATGTGATCCTGGGCAAGTCACTTAACCCCCATTGCCTAGCCTTAGCAATCTTCTGCCTTAGAACCAATATACAGTATTGATTCTAAGATGGAAGGTAAGGGTTTTAGTAAAAAACCAAAAAAACAAATTTATAAGAAGGAGGCTTTTATTCCTCATTTGATAAGTGGTCTAAGGTTATGGATAGGCAGTGCTCAAGGAAAAAAAATCCAAGCTATTTATAGCCATATGAAAATGCTTCAGATAATTGAAGAAACATAAATTAAAACACATTTGGGGTTCAATTACATACCTATCAGATTGACAAAGAAAAGATGACAGAAAAAGTAGTATATTTTTAAGGAAAATAAGGAAAAACAGACATACTGATGCACTGTTAGTAGAGCTGTGAATGTATTCAACTATTCTCAGAAGCAATTCGGAATTATACATAAAAAAATTACTAAAAAGTGACCCATGATAGGTTTGTCAAGCTTATATCCCAAAGAGATCAATGGAAGTAAAAAAAAGTTAATGTACATATACATATTGATATTTATAGCAGCTCCTTTTGTGGTAACAAAAAACCCTCAAAACTAAGGGAAAATTCATCAATTAGGGAGTGGTTGAACAAACTGTGTTATATATAATGAAATACTATTGTGTCATAAGGGTAGGTAGGGTGGCAGAGTAGAGGGAGTACTTGGTCTGGATTCAGGAAGACTCATATTTCTGAGTTAAAATCTGATCTCAGACACTTACTAGCTGCGTGAGCTTGGGCAAGTCATTTAACCCTGCTTGCCTCAGTTTCATCATCTGTAAAATGATCCAGAGAAAGAAATTACTCCAGTATTTTTGTGAAGAAAGTTCTAAATAGATCAAAAAGAGTTGGACATGATTGAAATGACTGAACAACAAATTGTGCTGTAAGAAATGGGACAGGGGCATAAAGACTTTTATGAACTGATGCAGAATGAAGTGAATGGAAACAGAAGAATCATTTATATAACATCAATATATAAAAATAAACAATTTCAAAGATGTAGAAACATGAACAATGAAATTGAACAGAACCAGAAGAACTTATTTGATACTAATAACACTATTAAAAAAACAAACATCAAAAACCTTAAGCACTCTGATTAATGCAATGTTATCCATGATTCCAGTTGAACAATGATGAAGCATGCTCTTTTCTGATGGAGAAGTCATGGACTAATGTACAAAATTAGACAGTTTTTGGACATGTCTAATGAAAAAAATTTATTTTGATTGATGATGCATATTTGTTACAAGGGTTTTCTTTTGTGATTTTTCTTTTCAATGGGGTGGAGGATGAGAGAGAAGATAGATTTCTTTTAATTGAAATTTTAGTTAACAAAACAAAACTAATCAACACATTGAAAAAAAATCCAACAAATGTAATGTTTTATATAACTGTGGACCACCATCTCTTCATAGGAACAAAGGGATATAGTTTCTCATACAATTTTAAGCTTGGGGACAACTTATTAATTCCGGAATATTTTTACCCATTTTTTTTCCATTTACATTGTGCAGTCATTTTGTAGATTTTTTTCTTGGTCCTGTTTACTTTGCTTTGCTTCAGTTCATATAATTCTTTCAATGCTTCTCAACATATTTATTATCTCTTAAAGCACATTAATATTTCATTGAGCTCATGTACCACAACTGGTTTAGCCATTCTTCAGTCGATGAACATTTAATTTGTTTTCTTTGCTACCACAAAAAGTACTGCAATGAATATTTCAGTTTATTGGATATTTCTTTGAACCTCTTGGAATATATGTCAGGAAGTAGGATCTCTAGGCCAAAGAGAATGGGCAATTTAATCACTTGCTTATCATTCTAGATTGTCTTCCATAGTGGTTATATCAATTTGTAGATAGCCAGTGTTTATCTTTCTACCATCCTTTCAATATTAATTATTTCCATCTTTGCCAATTTGCTGGGCACGAGGTGAAACCTCAAGGTTACTTAGATCTGAATTTCTTTTATTATTAAAGATTTGGAGTATTCTTTCACATGATTGTTAATTCAAAATTCTCCTTTTCATAAATAATCTATTTATTAGGGAATGGCTTTTGAGGGAAGATTCTTCTTTTAACTAATTATTCTTCCAAACTAACATCAAATGTTTTTAATGCTTCTGGAGGATAAATTCTGCTGATCCTTGTGTTTCAGCATTCTGAAAAAACATTCAAGTCATCTCTACTCTATTTATGGCTAAATTCATAGGAAAACAGACATGCCTTCAATGCTCAGTTCATATTTGAAGCCTGTCTATCTGGGTGGAATTTGCCAAGCTTGTACTCTGTTATTATTGACTTCAAGAGCTAAGGGTCAGTTCCATGCCATAATGACTCAGAGTTTACTAAAGAGAGTGAGAAATTCATACTGAGCATTTTCCATGGTTGTCCCCCATACCTGAAATACTGTCCTTCCTAATTTTGACATCCTGGCTTTCTTGACTTCCTTTAAGTCCCAGCTAATATTCCATCTCTTGAAAGAAGCCTTTCCTGTTTTCTCTTAATTCTATTGCCTTCCCTTTAATGATTATCTCCACTTTATCTTGTATAGAGTTTGTTTGTATAGAGTTGTTTTCATGTCCATTAGACTGTGACCTTCATAAAAACAAGGATTGTCTTTTGACTTTCTCTGTGATTCTAAAACCTCACACAGGACCTGGTATATGGCGGGCATGTAATGAATGCTTAATGACTATAATTTCAAGCTGAAGAGTAGTGACAACACCAACTGGATGGAGGTTTTGAAGTCAGAGCTTTCAAGACTTCTATTGGGTTTATGCACCAACAGAATTCTTTTTCATTTCTGAGTTTCAGCTTTATTTGTTCTTAACATTGACTCTATCCTTAGGAATTATGCAACATACACAACAAGAAAGAGGAGGGAAAGGGAGAGAAAATGACTTGTCTCTTTAGCAGTAACAAAGTGCTCATTCAGTGAATCTTGTTGATTACAATCTATTGGTGACTTCTTCATGCTTCAGTTATAATTAACTTCCATATATTTTACTGGGATTAGTGACTTGTCAGCATTTTTGGAACTCATACTCAGTACTTGGATTAATAAGACTATTTATCTTCTATGTTTTAGTTTAGTGGATAAAGATAAGTGAAGAGTAGCCATAAGTTTTCATCTTTCTTTTGCTGGTTGTTTCTTAAGGGGATTCTTGCTAAGAAAAACATTTATCTGGAAACAAATATACTCTCAAGAAACTTTTGTTTGAGTTTTAGAATTAATGCAGAGCCCAAAATCATTCTCTTAGTAACTGCCTTTCCCATCCTTTTAGATGTCAATATTCTGAGAGCACATAGAACAGCAAATCACACATTTTCTCACCTTTACTCACATTTACAATTATTCTTAGCTCTCTTGTGTAGTCTAAGAGTGAAAAAGAAGTGGAGACAAAAGAAAATAGAAAAATTCTTGCTAACTTCAGAAGAGCTTCCTAATTCCTTTGGTGGGTAACATAGTATTTCTTATTCTTGATCTACAGATTCTTTCTTTTTGTTGCCCATCCCCAACTTCAAAGAGGTAGAAATGTGGAGTCAGAAAAATGGGGTCCAAATCCTGCCTCTTGATACTTAGTAGCTGTGTAACCAAGGGTGTCATTTTACCCTACAAGTCTGTTTCTTTATCTGTAAAATGATGATAATCATACTTGAAGCACTTTATTTCCTAAGATGGTTGTGATATTCAAACAAGATTATATAATATGTACATATACATATATATATACACACACATACACATACATACACAAATATTTCTCTCTCTATCCACTTTAAGCTTTGCTGTTGTTGAGTCATTTCAGTCATGTCTGACTCTTTGTACCACTTAGAGTATTATTATTTTTATTTTTTTATTTTCATTGTGAATATTTTCCCCTAGTTACATATTTCATGTTCTTTCCCTCTCCCCCAAGTCCCCCTAATTTCCTTTAGCTGACACCATTTAGAGTTTTCTTGGCAAAGATACTAGAGTGGTTTGTCATTTCCTTCTCCAGCTCATTTTACAGATGAGGAAACTGAGGCAAATGGCTTAAATGACTTTCCTAGGGTCACACAGCTAGTAAGTGTCTCAGGCTAGATTTGAATTCAGGTCTCCCTAACTCCAGGTCTGACATTCAAGAACAACAATAACCTATTCATCCGCTTTAAGTTATTAAAGCTTAAAACTGCAGTAAGACTTTTGGGAAACACATATGACTTTGAACACAGGCTTATTAGAATAAAAATTTCAGGCACCATATCTTTTGGGCAGGGGGCTTTGTTGGGAACTCCTCAAAACTACCCCTGATGTGACCTGCCTGCTTTAAGGGACAGTCCTGGCTTCCCCACCTGTCCTGTTTGAAGAGTCCTTCATCTCCTTGCACTCGTCAGACCTTTCACAGCCTCTTTCTTATGTGTCCAGATCATCACGTTAATGCACTGAGGCTGACTCACAAGCCTATTTTTAATCCTACTTTCCTATATTTCTTCTCTTTCTGAAATTAGCCTTTTACTAGCTGGTTCCAATAAGCTTTTCTTTCTCTAAGGAAACGTCTTAGAAAACTATACCTTCATTGTCAAAATCACCAAGGCAGGCTGAAGTCAGTCTGAAAGGCTTATGAGGCAATTGGAGTCTGAAGAGAAAGAATGTGTTATCTCTTTCCCCCACTTTCTTTCCTCTCTCCCTTCCTACCCCCAACTTCTACCCTTCCAGAACACTAGACAGTTTTGGAAATGTCTTGAGCTGCAGGTATTATTAGCTAGTTATGCATAGGCAGTGCAGCTAATTGCCTTATCACCCATACACAGGTCTTTTCTGAAAAGTTCACATTTGTGATGTCCTCGAAGATACAGACCGTATCTAATCTACTCTCAAAATTCCCATTCCTATGCTCTCAGTTAATCACTCAATACAATGTTTCTTGAGTTGATTTAAACAAGGTTGACCAGCATCACCTAGCTCTTTTATGTAACAGTGAATTCAGTCAGGCAGACCACAAGCATTTATTAAGCCCTTACTGTATGCCAGACACTAATTTGAAAGCCTGGATTCAGGAAACATGCTACTACATGGATAAATGATAGAAATGGGAAGATGTTGTACCAAACCAAGCATCTACAGGTGGTCTACTGGACTTATTTAGTACAACAGCCAGGGTCACTCCCAAATAATGGCATAATAAGGTACATGTAACACATTTCTAACAATCCAATTTCTTCTATTTGTAACTGTTGCTGAAGGAAGAATATTATTCTTTGTCTTAGAAAATATTTAAGCAAACCCAAGACTTTGGAGCTTCATCCTATTTGATGAAACCACAAGAATCTCCCCTACCTCTACTAAAGAAAATGATCTTTGCAAACCTTGAATCATTCTTTCCCAAATTTAATTCAGAAACAAGTGGAAGAATTTTGAGTGCGACTATGTGTATGTAATACAAATAATAATATAATATACATAAAATAATATAATAATATGACATGATATATAGTATAACCCCAAATGATGTCACATAATATAATTTTGAAACTTAAAAACTTTAAAGTTTGTAAAACACTTTGCAAACATTATCTCATTTGATCTCCACAATAGCCCTAGAAGGTAGATGCTATTGTTACCTACATTTTACAGATAAGGAAACTGAGGCCAAAAGGAGCGAAGTGACTTAGCCAAGATTATACAACTAGTAAGTTTTTGAGTCAGGATTTGAATTTAGATCTTTTTGATTCCAAATCCAGCCCTCCATCCACTATGCCCTCTAATTCTTTGGCCACTGTAACACTAAAGGAAGCCAGGAATGACAAACTGAAATGTTTGTGCTACAAAAGTAATTTATTATTAGTTATTATTTGCCTTTAGTGACTGAATATTTCGTAGTGAGAAAATAATGTTATTTGTTTTGTCCCGTGGTCTAATAGAAAAGAAATAAGTCTAAAAATAAGAAATATATCATTCGAAGAGATATTAAATAGCAGGGACTTTATTGGTAAAGGAAATATGGCTAATTTGCAAACATTTTCTTTTCATCACCATGGGACGTATGTGCATGGTCCCAGTTCAAAATATGCCTTTTTTTTCCTCATGCAATTTATATTGGCACTGTTCTGCCAAGGCATTTTACTCTTTACTCCCTTAAACAGCAGTTAGGTGGTGCAGTGGGACTTAGTGCAGAACTTTCGGCTTCAAACACAATAACTGTGTGCCCCTGGAAAAGTCACTCAACCCTGTTTGCCTCAGTTTCCCCATTTGTAAAATGAATTGGAGAAGGAATGGCAAACCACTCTAGTATCTTTGTCAAGAAAATCCCAAATGAGGTCACAAAGAGTTGGACATGATTGAATAATATAGACCATTTTAAGGAACCTATAATTTAATATAAGCTTTTTTTCATGAATTTGCAGAAATCATAAACTTTATGTTTGTACTATTAGGCACTGGAGCTGATGCACAAATCATTTTAATTCTCTTTAAAAAATCCTACATTTTTGATACTTGGGTCCCTTTTAATCATTATTGACCAGTCAGTCTAAAAATAGGTATTGTGCTAAAATTTTTTGCCTTTTGATTTGGAATATGATTCTTACTATCTCAGCTGCTAAAGTGACTGGTCACATGCTGAAAACTCCTTTGGAGTCAAAGATATTCCACTTTGGTTTGTAGGATCATGCATTTAGAGTTAGAAGGTGTTGTGAGGAAGATTAGATTAGGTATTTATTATGTATTGATTAGGAAGTACCTAGCAGGAAGGAGCTGGAGCTGGGAATTCCAGGTTGGAATGAAGGAGGAGGAAGTCTGTCTGTGCCCTGAGTGTGGACTCCATTAGTGGTGGGCAAAACTGTTGCCAGCCTGGGAGACTTCAGAGCAAAGGACAGCCTGCTTCCTGTTTTACCCTGGGATCCTGTGTGGTGTGGCATCTAAGGAAAGGACAAATCTACAGAGCCAAGAGAGGAGGAGAAGTTTGAAAACTGGAGGACAGTGCTTCAAGCAGAACCCTCTCTACTTGGTACCTGAGATCATCTTGACTCCTGGCATCCAGAGATCATCAGTGGATTGCAGTGAGAATCCCAAAGCCACTAAGTCCTAGCTGCACTCAAGCCTGGCAGGTTCCAGGTTTGAGGCAGAAACCCAGAAACTCCATTTATAGCTCCTTGGGCCCTGTTAGTTTAGATCACTTAGATAAGAGTAGAATAAGTCCTCCCATTGCCTTGTGGTTTTATCCTTTAGATTTTAAGTATAGAAATCCTTTCCCACCTTTTAGTCTAACATAATTAAAGCTCTTAAGTCTCTTCTACCTTGTTAGCCTGTTACTATACTCTGGTCTAGTGGAAGCTGAATGACAGTTAAGATCAACTGCCATTCCTGTGGAAATCCAGTCTTCACCCTGGTCCAGTCTCTCATAAATCCTAGAGTGTATTCCCACAAACCACTTAGTTTATTGTAATAACACTGGTGACCCCATTACCTTACTTATATTTTCTTACAAAGGGACCTTAAAGGATATTTATTATTTAAAAAATTACATCAAAGCTTTTATTTTCTTTTTATAATGCTTTCATTTCTCCACAACACTCATACCACCTTTCATTGCATAGGAGAGTAAACTGAGGCCCTGGGAAATTGTAGACTTGCCTAGGGACATACAACAGATATATAGTAGAATCAGACAATTTTCCATCTTTCCATGAATATTTTCTCTTTTCTTTTTAAGATTTTTATAATTCTGCTGGAAAGTTATGTAAAAGACAAATTTTCAAGGTCAGAATCTCAGATTCATTCTCTTCTTCACCTTAATCAGAATGGCAATGATGAAGATTATTTTTTTTAAAACTTTTTGGGCTGTTCCTAGGATAAAACTAAGTTTTTAAGGTCAACTCCTTTTTTGACTACAGGCCTTTCATTTTATTGAAATTCTTGGTTACAGGATCAAATGGCTCAAATTTCCTTTATGCTTCGTGTTAGTTTATTGATGCTCAATATCTTTCACGTTACAGCAAATAACCATTCTAATGGAAAAGTCATTACAAACAATTTGATGACTGGAGGTGGACACAAAACCAATTTTCAAATGTCCCTTTTTTCTTCTTTTGAAAAAAAATTGCCTGATTTATGGAGCTAACTGATGCTCAGGGGATTCAAAGTAGTTTAATTTGAAGTCTGATTCTGGTATTTAGGCACAGTAAATCTTGATCTTAAGATTAATTTATGATTATCCCAACTATGACTTTGGGAAAGTCACTTAATTTTTCTTTGCCCTAATTTCTTCTCCTATAAAATGAGAGAGGGGAGTGTCTTTGAAGAAGTAATACTTATGTATCTAAAAATTTATATATAAATTTAAATATAATACAAAAAGAACAAAAAATTAAGTGAATAAAAGAAGATTGAATCAGATGACCTCAAAGTTATCTTCTAACTCTAAATTTTTGATCCCATGGACCTAAGTTGAGTATAATTGGTTCTGAATGAATTTTCATTCTAGGAGCAGTCACATTGTTATCCCATCTCAAGTGGTAAAAATAATTACCAAAATGAAATGCACAATTTTCAAGGTCAGCATATTATGCAAAGTACTGGATTTGGAACTGGGAAAGACTGGGTTAAAATCCCACTTCTGATACTTGCTATCTTTGTGATTACAGGAAATAGGCTGACCACCAGTTTGCTTATCTATAAATGGGGCTATTAATATTTAAAGTGCCTGCCTTACCGCTTTGTTGTGAGGCTTAATTAAGATGATATATATGATATGCTTTTTAAACTTTGAAGTGCTAAAAAAAAGCCATCAGCTATTATTATTGAGACTGCGATTCCAAGATAACCAAGAATGCCTGTTATGGTGAAAAGGGGTAAAAAGAGAGCTTATGGCACTACATTCTGTGTTGGGTAATAATTTTCTCGTTGTTCAGTCATTTCAGTTGTGTCTGATTCTTCGTGACCCCATTTGGAGTTTTCTTGGTAACAATAGTTAGCAGCTATATTTAACAAATTTAACAAAAACAAAAAATATCACCAGAATTTTCATAACATGGGACATTGGCTCTGCATGACAGCTCTATGAAACTGAACTTGGAAGCAATAGCAAAATACAAAGAGTTTAGAGACCATCCAGATACGAGCAGATCGATGTCTATGAGCAGTGGTCAGAATTACATAATAGCAAATGACTGAAAAAGTTGCTAGTTTCCAGGCACTTTTGAGCTATAAAAGATCATTATGCTGGGTATTTTCTGGATTTTGAAAATGGCCTCTCTTAATAAAAGAGAACTAGTGCTCTGTTTGGGAACACAGACAATATTTTCTCATCTCCCCAAATCTCTGTTATGGACCACTTTTGTTTCTGATGCTTTCCCCTGGTGCTGGGGTGACCCCAAATAATGACCTTGGTGAGTGGATAATATTTCAAGTGTTCTTACCAGCTCTTTTCTGAGGAAAGCCAAGGCACTTTCAATGTCTAAGCTCTGTCTATTGGTTCCATCTTCTTTGCCATAACACCTCAAGGAGGAAACTTCTGCTGGGCTACAGCTATTAAATGTGACAGATTTTGAAGAAAAATCTTTAAGCTGTGTCAAAACAACCTCCATTTTTCTAAATTTAAATTCAGCTGAGAAGGATACAGCTCGGTCAAGGTCGGTTTAGCTTTTGCTGAGTTATTTAGATGGCCTGGGATGTAAATCCTTGAAAACTTGCAAGAGTCTGAATTGCAAACACTGAAGTAATGTAATTGAGATTTAATTAGCCAATGGGTGATGCCTATTACTTCTGAGAGAGGAGCCTCTCCCCCTCTTCACTCCTGCCCTTTTCTTCTGTAATCACCACTGAAGTATGGGGGAAGATCATCAAAGGGATGTGTGCTTTGTCAGCTGTGAACACTTCCTGGAGAGGTCTCAAGTGAAGTGTTGCAGTTTTACAAAGAACCAGAAAGGACCAGTTTTCCTTTAAATTTACTAGTGAGGATATCTTGATATTTTTGTATTTGTTCAGTCATTTTTCAGTCATGTCTGACTCCTACAGTTTGTGACCCCATTAGGGGTTTTCTTGGCAAAGATCCTGGAATGGTTTGTCATTTCCTTCTCCAACTTATTTTACAGATCAGGAACTAAGGCAAACAAGGTTAAGTGACTTGCCTAGGGTCATACAACAACTAAGTGTCTGAGACAACATTTGTACTCAGGAAGATGAGTCTTTCTGACTCCATGCCCAAAGCTCTATCCACTCTGCCATCTAGCTGCATACTAGGAGGTAAAAGCCCAAAGGTGATCCTGAGCTTCAAAGTAAAGGATTCATAAGAGATCATTGAATGTCACTTGATGTTCTTAGGAAATCTTCAGAGATCAGGAATTCCACATTCATGTAGTACTTTAAGGATGACAAAACAGATTTGTACATGTGCACCTGGAAAATTAGGATTATAGACTTAGTGATGAAAGGGACCTTTTAAGCCATTGAGTTCAACTCCCTCATTTTACAGATTGAGGAAACTGAGATACAAAGAGGTTAAGTGACTTGCTTAAGGGCATACAGTTAGTCATTGTTTGAGATGAGATTGGAAGTTAGTATTTCTAACTCCAGGTTTAGTATTTTGACTGGCTTTCCTGGCATCCCTTCTCTCCACCTGCCTTGGATGCTCTATCTGTATTCTGAATTCCCTGACTTCCTTCAGCATTTAGCTAAAATTACACATACTGCAGGAAGTCTTTCCTAATCCCTCGTAATTCTCCTTTCTCCTATTGATTATTTCCTGTATACAGAAAAATTTTGATTTGTATAAAAATCCATTTGTACATATTTTTTTGAATGTTGCCTCTTCCATTGAATTGTAAGCTCTCTTTGCCTTTCTTTGAATCACTAGCAGGTAGCACAGTGCCTTGCGCATAGTTGCTTATTCTTCATTTTCAAAGAGGGCAGTGACATCACCAGTAATGTCTCGACTTGTGCATGAACTGTATTTAAGTGAGGCAGAGTTGCATAAGGACATTAGCCACCCTGTCTTCTAGACTTATCAAAGTCCAGTGGCAAGAAAAAGTCAGGATGCCTGGTGATGGCCCTGGATGCAATGGATGACCTTGGAGTCTTCTATAGCTGACCAAGTTCTAAGCATGGCACAGCCCCTGTTTCAGCCACCTTTGTGGCCATTGGAACAGATTGTTCTCAATCATCCATTCTGCTGTTGGCAGTCTTCACATGCTTGGGGTAGACACCCAACCTGAATCATGGAAGGGTTGGAGACCTGTCAGTTAGGTTTAGCCCATCTGCCAAGATGGTTTACCAGCATGTGGTCATTGGGCATGCTGCAGCATCTTTGGGCCACAGTTAAGAGCTGAGTATCATGTGGATATCAAAGGTGGATAAGCAAGCCTGAAAAGGGCTCAGCAATCCCTCACTCCAGACATGCTAGTCTTTCCTGGGCACCCTAGTGTGCACAGAACACACGCCCTCACACCAGAAGTGCTAGTCCTCCTTGAACACTCATACAATCTCTGCACATAATAGGAGCTTAACAAATACTTGTTGTTGTCAGTCAGTGGTTGACTGACTGACAGTTGAGGTGTAATGAGAGTTCTAATCCTGCCCCATGGGGAAATCATTTAATCTCTTTAATTTCCTCATCTGTAAGAGGGGGATAATAAAGATAGCATCTATCTTACACACTTGTTGTGAAGATTAATTGAGAAAAAGTATATAAAGTAAACCTCGAAGAGCTGAATAAAAGCTGGCTCTTATTATTACACTATTAATGTTTCTCCAGTGAGAAGAAAGGGGAAAAGTTCTTATTTTATATATTTTGCTTCTGGACCTCTGCACAGATTACTCTGGCAAACCTTTTTGCTTGAGCAACAATTCTAAGTCAAAGAGCCTTCAAATCCTCTTCCAGACCTAGATTTATTTATCTCAGTGTCTTCCAGGTTAGTTACATTTAGCTGCATGAGCTGGATCATCAAGTGAGCCAGGCTGAGAAAGTAATATCTCAGAGGTCCCTCACCGAATAGTTGTAAGTTAACTCTTTCAAGGTTATTGAGATCACTGGAGGAATGTTCTGCAAAAGTCAAACTACTTTTAGGTGAGTGTAAGCACAGATTTAGTGGAATAAATCACTTTCTAATGGCTTAGTCTTAAGTACTTATTAATTATTGTCAAAGCTTTCCCCCAAGGAAATTGGTTCTGACCTTCAGAACTGTAAATAGGGTGAGGACAAGAGACTTTTCCCCAGGGTACTGAAATTTAGAGAGTACAACAAATTGTTCCTTTGCACTTTAGTAGAGTAGAAGAAGCTAAGGGGAACCTGGATTTCTATTGGGACACTGATCCATATAGGGTTTTCTTCTTAGGTATTCTTCCAGTAGATTTCCTTAGATAATGGTGGAAGAATGGTGCAAAAAAAAGGTTGAGTTTCATGGTAGGGGGTGCCGATGGAATGGCAGTAAGTCTATTTACTGTTGGTATCTCATCTCTGAGCCTCTTAAAAGTCCCCAGTTTACCCTAACCATTCCTTAATTCAAGACTTTGTCTTTCCTCCCTCTTTTCCAGACAAAACCAGCATCATCTGTGTCCTTCTAAAACAGTGACACTTCCTTTGTAAGGGCACATACTCTCCCTGCTCCCTTTCCCCCTTTCCTTGGATGGGTGGGTACTTGGCTGAAGCCTCTCTGTTAATTTTGAAAGAGCAGGAGACCCAAGTCCTGGGGGGGGGGGTTTCACAGGGTAACTTTCACAATTCCTTCGATATCTTCAATTAGCCCCGCTAGTAAAACTGATTCTCCTTCCTGCATAACCAATTTGTCTTAATAACTGCTTCCATTACTTTTACATCATGAATTCCCTAGGTTGGTTTGGTCTTATACCACCTCCTCAGATCACCAAAATGACTAGTTATGGCTCTCCTACTTTCTATCACACATACAGTTTGGGTTTAGTAAATGTAAACCTTCTTTGGCCACGAGTCAACTGAAGAGGTTGTCAGTCTAAAGACATCGGTCATAAATATATCTTTGAGATTTCAGCCACATCATTGAGCCCAAATCTTCCTCATACTTCCACACAAAAAGAACTAAAAGATCTTCCTCTTGGAATCTCTCATGGTATTTTGTGCCTCTCCAATGAACTTACCATATTTTAATTGTTTATTATAGGTATTTATATTCCTATCTCTCTTACTAGAGTGGAAGTTCCCTGAAGGCAGAGGATATATATTATTAATGTTCATATCTTCAGGCTTAGTACAGTGACTTGTAATTGTTATTGCTGTTGATTAGTTGTTTCCAACTGGAGTTTTCTCGGCAAAGGTACAGGAGTGGTTTGCCATTTCCTTCAAAGCTCATTTTATAGATGAGGAAATCGAGGCAATCAGGGTAAAGTGACTTGCTTAGGGTTACATTGGATGTGAACTCAGGTCTTCCTGACTCCTGGTCTGGTGCTCTGGCTATCTCGACACCTGGCTGACCCTACTTAGCAGATTCTTAATCTATATTAGTTGAAATCAATGGAGAGAACATTCCCCTTGTGGACTCCATAGCTTACCATTTAGGGGTTCAGGATCTCAATAACTCTCACCTGAATGAATTATTGTAATAGACATCTTTTTTTTTTTAAATTTTTTTCTTTAACCCTTGTACTTCGGTGTATTGTCTCATAGGTGGAAGATTGGTAAGGGTGGGCAATGGGGGTCAAGTGACTTGCCCAGGGTCACACAGCTGGGAAGTGTCTGAGGCCGGGTTTGAACCTAGGACCTCCTGTCTCTAGGCCTGACTCTCACTCCACTGAGCTACCCAGATGCCCCCTGTAATAGACTTCTAATTAGTCGCCCTATTCTAGTTTCTCCCCTCTCCAATCCATTCTCTATATCACTGCCAAATTGATATTACTAAAGAATAGATATAGCCATGTCACTCTGCTCAATAAGGTCCAGTTATTCTCTATTGTATATAGACTAACATATAAACTCTGATTTGGAATTTAAAGCCCTTCACAATCTTTCTCTAGCTTATATTTCTAGGAATGGAGCATGACAGGAAGGGATCCCTTTCTACTGGAAATTTATTTATTTTGCAATTAACAAAGACCTTTCTGAAAATATTTGCTTTTAATTTTATGCTACTGACAGACCTCCTTACTTTAGAAAAGCATTCAGGGAGGATGAAAAGCTCTCCTAGAGAAGGGAAGAAAGAAATAAAAATTTCAAAAAGGCTAGGAGATATTGACATTCATTCAGTAAACATTTATTAAATACCTGCCAATGAGAGTACTGTTCTAGGTGTTAAGAGATGCAATGTTTAGATAAGACAGAATAATCTCTGCTCTCATAGAGAGCATTATACTGGAAGTACTAGAAGCCACCCACGTGATCCAGTGCATAGAAGGAAAACACCTGGCCATGGAGATATGGCAGAGATAGGGAGATAACACAATAGGCTGATTGTATTTAGCAAAAGCTGAATTCACCTCACTGAACGTCATGTCTGATAATAAAACTGCAGATTCATAAGCAGCAGATTAGAAGCTAGTGAATGCCCAGAGGAAACCTGAAATTAAACTTCAACACCCTTAATGAGCAATGGACGGTCAGCACTGCCACCCTGAGGCAAAACATTTAAAAGCTCTCAGTTAAATGGATTATTTCTGGATTTTTTTCAAAATATTCTGGCCCTGGATGGCATTTGTTCTTGGCCATGCCGATCTGATGTCATTAATTAGGTTAGCTTCAATGTGATCTTAGATGAAATAAGCATATAGAAGTTTATTATCAATGCCATAAGTATTTTTATTAGTCTAAGAAGGATTTCTGTAATGTTAGGTGGGATTTGATTTTAATATATTAATAACATTCCAAAATAATTTTGGATAGGACAATGTTACATGAGAAATGTCTAAACCCCAAGATACTCTGTTTTACTTTATTTCCTCTAAATCGCATTTTTTTTTTGAGAGAGAGAGAGAGAGAAAGAGAGAGAGAGAGAGAGAGAGACAGACAGACACACAGAGAGAGAGAATATACCTTTGGTTCTGAAATCATTGAAATCATGGGAATATGGAAGGGAATAAAGCCAAGTGACAGATGAGAAATACAAGAAAATAAAAGAAAATAATTGAAAGGCAAGTATCAGCAGAGAAAGAGAAATAGTAATATCTCTAGAGGCAAACACTTCTCATTTAGCATCTTTAATCCTTAGGTCAAATTTCCCACCTATTTAATTCCTCCTCCAAGTTCATTCAAGTTTTATTTTTCCACTTTCTACTTTTCTGCTTCTAGTCTGCATTGCTATATTCTTTGCTTGCATAATCTTAGATATGTGTGGTCCCATATTATTTTCTTTTTTAATTAAAAAGCTCTTTTAGCTTTTTTATAATTACTTGTTTTCTGACATATCTCTCCTTTCTGCTCCTTCCAAAGGGCCATCCCTTGTAACTTATGCCATTTTCTATATCCATACTCTCCTTTTATCTCATTCCAGCAAATAAATTTGAAGTGACTTCTTATATTTCTTCATAATAATTTCACATAATTCATTTTTAAATTGGTTTCTTGTTTTTCTTTTCATTAGATTTGTTGTTGTTATTATTTACATATTTCTGATTCTCTTCCTTTCATCACTTTTCACTTTGCATCAATTCATAAACATTAAATCTTCTAATGTTTCTCTGTATTCATCATATTCATTACTTTATAGTATAGTAATTTAATTGGGACTGCTAAGTGGTGCAATGGATGGAGTGTAGCATCTAGTGTCAGGGAGACTCATCTTTTTCAGTTTAGATCTGGTCTCAGACACTTACTAGCTGTGTGATCTTGAGCAAGTCACTTAACCCTTTTGTTTCAGTTTCCTCACCTGTAAAATGAGCTAGAGGTCAAAAAGACAAAGCACTCCAGGATCTCTGTCAAGAAAATTCCAGATAGGGTCACAAAGAGTTAGACACAACTGAAAAGACTGAAAGATGACAACTATTTCATTACATTCATATACCACAATTTATTTAGCTATTCCTTAAGTGAGCAGGAATATATTTGGTTTCCAGTTCTCTGAGACCATAAAAAGTGCTTCTACAAATATTTAGGTACCTTTCTTTTTGTCATTGGCCTCCTTGGGGGTATAAACCTATTGGTGGAATCTTTGGGTCTAAGGATGTGGATACTTTAGTTATTCCCAGCAGAAATTCCAAATTACTTTCCAAAAGGATTTGATACTTCCTCTTTTTTTTCTAGTTTACATTTAAGTTTCTTTTTTCTCCCATAAACTCAAGGATGTAAGATAGTTGTGGAAGATGGGCAGAATTGGTCTATTAGTTTCATTTTACCTTTGAAAAAATCAGAGTTCAGAGAGATGAGTGACTTCCTTCTGGCTACAACTGCCAGGAGTCAAATCTTCCAACTTCTAGGTTAGTTTTTTTAAAAAAAAATTGGTTAATTGTGTTTTTATTCTTTAAGGTGGAGACCAAGCCTTTTTAATTCATTTTTTAACTTGATCTTTTAAATCTTCTTTGATCATTTTCTTTTCTATTTATAGGGAGTGTCACAAAAGTCTTAAGTGCAGTTATGAAAGTAAAATAGCACCAAGACTTTTGGGAAATTTTGTATATAAATAAACAACTGATAAATCCACAAGCATTTGGTAATTCCCTACTATATAGCAAGTGATGTTTAAGGCACAGGTGATCTAAAGACAAGAAACAAACCTGTTCTCAAGGAGCTTACATTTCATTGAATAATTATAGAACTGTGTTGGCAAACCTATGGCATGAGTACTGGAGAGGGCTGCTCCTCTCCCCCTCCCCATGCCCACCTGGGGACATTTCTCATATCACCGGCCCCTCTGCTTAGAAGCCACTGGGAGCCCTCTCTCCCTTCCCTGTCTGGCGGAAGAGGGTGGCTCATATAAGGCATGAGAGTGCAGTTTGGGCACTCAGTCACTAAAAGGTTTGCCATCACTGCTATAGAGTGATACATGCTTCTCTTCTAATATGTACTCCAGTATTTTCTCATGTTCAGTCATGTGATATCTATGCCCACCTACACACATATTTTTGGCTCCTCTGGTCATTCTTGCATAGAACCTAGAGGTTACCTGCAGAGGTTATTTCCCAGAGCGAATTCAGAATTCAGGAGAGCTTACAGAGCATTGGTCATACACAAGAAAAATGCAAATTGTGAATAAATAAGAGGGTTAACATCATTGTTTAAGTCAGTTTAATTACTGGGATCTCTATTCAATATTATACACCAGAATGACATCTGGGTTCAAACTGAACATGAAATTCCTTTGTGGTGAGCAAAATAAAATGGCTCATGGAGAGTTTGTACTCCATTCTGATGTTCCTGTCCAATTTCCATGGGCTAGATTCACCCCTCTGAGACTGTTTTGGCTTTGCTTAGATATCAGCTGTGAGATAACACTGGCATTCATTATTTGCAGCATGGAGGGGAAGCAGCAATTGGAACAAAAGTTCTGGAAGTAAGAAAGATCACAGAGAATTGTCCTGGTTATTATTCTCCTCTGCTGCCAACTAAAACCCCTTTGTCTTCTCTATCTGGAAGAGCTTGCCCTCCTAGCCCCCAACAATAGGATTTGCACATGATTAAAGACTAAATTTTAGTGTATTTGAGATAGGTCAAGAATGAAAAGGGACCAGATTGTAGGAAGTTCTGGCTTGTCATGGGGGTGAGGGGTGATGGCAGACTTGACTTGAAGTGAGTCCTAAATATAAAGACTAAATGACAGGCCTGGTAAGTCAGATAACCATTCAGTCACACACAGATGCAGCCTGTGTGACAAGCTGGTCTCTATACTGCCAGATGGGATGGTTCGCCTTTAGGTCTAAATGCTTTATTGCCTTGATTCTTTGTACATTCAATCACATCCAAATACAATGAATGGAAGCCATAGACAACAATTCTGGTGCCCAGAGCAAGAATCAATAAATATGCCCCAGAACAAGCAAAAATTCATTGCAGAAGAAGGAAGTTGGGGAAGAAGGGAAGACACCTCAAGGCTAGAGAGAGGCCAGCAAAGCTTGAAGATTCAGAAGGGGAAAGCCCCTGAAATCTCCCTAGACTACAATGAGGAAAGAAATAATGTGAGGTCACAGCAGAGAGCAATTGTCCTGAGGTCCAGTTGCAGTGAGATTGCTTCTTTTTAAACTAATTATTTTTGTTCACCAAATGCTAACTATGCTCAGTTGTTTTTTCTTGCTGATAGAGTAGTAATGTTGTCAGCACCCTCTAAATATTGGCACCCTGGTACCAGATCTCAGTCACTCTGCCTTGGTTTTGGCTTTGCAATGAATCCAAAGGAAACATGAACCAGCCGAACGTCTTCAAAGTTCTCCTCAGCCAACAACTTTCTTAGTGGGGATAGTGTTGCTTGGAAGAAAAAGAACAAGGAAGTATATTTTATGTTTCCATATAATATCATATTCAGTGAGTTGGCTATTCTGCCAAACCTACTACCTCAGCTTCTAGTAAAAAGCGTTTGTATATATTGGATTCTGGGGTTTATTCTTGAGAACCAATGACAGCTCAGTGGGCAAGTAACTAAACATTCAGAGAAAGGGAATTTACACTCAGGTTACATTATGCCTTGTGTCTTATGCTTTGCTGCAAAGTGAGTTTTTTTCTGCCAGAACCAATAAGATAGATTTCAGTTTGCATCTTCATTCCCCCTTTCCTAGTTTCATTCAGGGAGTAGACAACTGAAATACTGCCAAAGAAGGAAAACAGATTTTCTGATGAATAGTTCTACACCATGAAAAATGAGATTAGAGGGGTGCCTAAACTAATTTAAGGTTATTACGATCTTCATCTCAGCTTAATTCTCGGTCGCTTCAGCCTAGGTTTATGGATAGAAATTTAAAGCTAGTACATTTTATCATCTGTATCATTCAGTCTCCTTTTACAGAAGCCTTGCAATGTTCTTTTAATTTCCACAGGAATGGATTTCACCTTTTATAACAGTCAAAGACAATTATGCTGTCTTTATGATGAATGATGTCACCCTGATACCAGCAATGAAAGAACAATGTACCAATGCCAATAAATATATTAACCATATCACTCATCCTTCTGAATGTCCTATTTTGTTGTTGGAAACAACTCAGAACCATGAGGCTTCATTTGTTAGAAAATTGGGGAAAACAGCAGTTCTTTTAAAATAGCCTCTTTAGTTCAATGTCCAAGAAATGAACTATAATTAAATGAAAATTTCTAAGTGCAATATTGATGTAGTTGACGTTTGGATGAGTTGTGATCCCTGAGGAATTCAGATTTTGCACATCTTCCTTCACTCAACACTTTTGTAAGAAGGAAGTGGAAAGGATTAATGAACACAGATGCAGCAAGGAACTGCAACACCTAACTCACAGAGTATGTGTAGATCAAATGAAATAAAACTATAAATAATCATGTAAAGAGCTTTGTAATCCTTAAAGCACAATGTAAATGTGTAATCATCATCATCACTACCATCATAATCAATTATTATTTGATAATAATAATTATCATCAGTCATCACTGTGTGCTAAACTTGGAACCAGGAAGACCTGGGTTCAAATCCTCTCTCTGATCTTAAGTAACCTTATAGCCTCAGGTCATTCATTTTACTTTCATGTCTCTCAAGGCACTCTCTAGGAATCACAAATTTAAGATATTACAACCTACCTCCAGGG
>NC_058130.1:662758924-662779548 GCF_016433145.1 Gracilinanus agilis
AGAGAGAGAGAGAGAGAGAGAGAGACAGACAGTCAGACAGACAGACACAGACAGAGAGAGACAGAGGGAGAGACAGAGGGAGACAGAGAAAGAGAGACAGAGGGAGACAGAGAAAGAGAGAGTCAGATAGAGAGAAAGAGAAAGACACACACACACACAGACAGAGAGACAGAGAGAGAATCTTCTCTCCCTAATCCCCACTTCCTCCATACTGGTCTTACTACAGTTTTTTTCCCCACTGTGCCCATGATGTATTTTTCCCCCCAAGTCCCATCATTATAATTACTTTTTTAGAATGTATCCAAGAGCATGTAGCAGAAAATTCACCCTGCCTCTCTGCTTTTTAAAGAATTAGATCAGTTTTCACCAAGATCCTACTGTTTCTGATTATCTTTCACAATCCCAAGCCAGCCTGACCTGATTTCCCCATCCTTCTTGTTCCTTGCTGGCTTAGTTGATTGGCTCAGACTATTCTATTGATTCAAACTCAAATGATTCTCCAACCTAAACACTTCACTTTGGTTGCTAAAATAAGACTAGGAGTCTCACAAAGACCATTGCTTTAGCAATATTTCCCTTTGGGCTAAAAAATTTTGCACTAGTCAGTGCTTAAATTTAAGCAGATGGAAGGTTCACTTCTTTTATTGAATGGGGATGGGGAAAAGGAACTGAGAAGTGTACTCTTGGCTGTCATAAGAGTATAAGGATCATCACACTTTATTTTTTTTTAAACCATGATTAAAACTCCAATGACTTTGGTCTTTTTCACAGTATTATTTAAAAGTACCTACGTCTTGAATCCTTCCACTACTTTGATGTCTCACTGTTTTACGGTTATTACCTCATATTCTCTGCCATTTTGGAGCACATGTTTTTGCATATCTGACCAAGATGGAAATGCTTCGAATTTGGGCACAGTGACGAATGAAAAAAAAACAGTCATTAACTATTTATTATATGCCAGGCACTGTGTTAAGGTTGGGGGGAGAGTGATAATAAATAAAAAAAAATGCAAGACAGTCTCCACACTTTAAGGGCTATCATTCTAATAGAACAAAGAGACTGTGTATAGGGGAGTGGGGTGTGTGTGTGTGTGTGTGTATGTGTGTGTGTGTGTGTGTGTGTGTTGGTTTTAGAAGTAACAAGGCATATCAGTGGAGTCATAGAATAACTGATTGACAATTCCTTTCCAATAATATTGATTTCAGTATATTCCTGTAGTACGAGGGGTCAGGGGAGAAAGGGAGGTTCATGGTAGTAAGATGTCTTGAATGCAGAGCGTTCTGCAAGTATATTGATATAAGTTCTTACTGTCAGTAGTACACGTCTCCAGAACAGACACTGAAGCACCTGTACAAGGGCAGAGAGAGGCAGTTCAGCAGTATAAGTATGTTATGGCATGCCTTGCTAAATTGAAAAGTTCATCATCAGTTTGACTGGAAGGGGATGAATTTTTCAAAGACTCGACGATAATCTGTCAAGTTATGGAGGGGCCGTGGCCCATGTTGGTGTAAACACACTTTTACATTAAGCACTTAATAAATGTTTGCTAAATTGAAATTTTGAATTGAGAATGAAGGACCCTGAATAATAAGATAGTTTGAATGAAAGGAGTTTGAATTTTCTTCTATAGGCAATAGGTAGCTTTGGAAGGATTTTGACTAAAGGAATGCAGTGATGCATCCTTATGTGAATAAGGAAGATGAATTTGGTGGTGGAATATGGAATTCCCTGAAAGGGGAGGCTGTTGCAGTTATCTAGGAAGGTGGGGATGAGGACCAGTAATAAGGTAGCAAAAGTAGAAACAGTAAGGGAAAAACAGGAAAGATATTACAGAAGCTGAATCAGTTGAACTTTGAGACTTAAGAATTTAGAGACAATATGAGAGGTGAGGGGAAGAAGGATTTGCACAGGATTAGCGAAGCTGAACAGTGGGTGGAGTATTGGACCTGGGGTCAAAAAAACCTGAAGTCAAATCTGGCCTTAGACACGTATTAACCATGTGATGCTGGACAAATCACTTGTTCACTTTTTGCCTCAGTTTCCTCTACTGTAAAATGGAGAAAATAATATTTATCTTCCAAAGATTTTGTGATCATCAAATACTATATTGGCAATGATGAAATAAATACTAATTCCCCATCTCCAGAACTACAAGGACACAAACATTAGTAACAAAGTTAATGGTGGATGGTGCCTTTGTCATATAGAGTTAAAGAAGTCAGTATGTGGATCATTTTTTTAATTGAAAAATTAAATTTAATTAATAATTTTACAGTATTTGTCCACGGTTAAATGATTCATGTTCTTTACCTCCCCCCCCCATCCCCCTCTCCCTGCCCTCCCCACCCCTGTAGCCTACATGAAATTCCACTGGGTTTTACATGTAATGAGGATCATATTTTGAGGGATATATGTTTGGATTTTCTAATGTTACATTTAAAGAGCTTAGAGGACATTTGGAGGACAACGTCTTATATAAATGGACTTGGAGCTCGAATGTAAGGCCAGGATAAAGATTGTGAAGTTGAGTACGTACTGTTGATAATTGAAGGTGAAGGACAGAGTGAGATTGCCGAGGGAGAGAATGTAGAGATGAAGGTCTTTATGGCATGGTGATAAGAACATAGCCTGTAAGTTAGTAGACAAGAGTTTGAATTCCATCTTTGCTACTGACATGTGGCTCATTAGTAAAGTTATCTCCTCTTCAAGGTCTCAGTTTCTTTTATCTATAAAACTAGGCCATTGAGACCTCCATGAAACCTTTTTTGATCCCTGCTGGTGAAGACTCCCTTCAAACTTTGTATGTATTTTCTAAAGTATATATGTATAAGTACATATTGTTTCTCCTGATATAGATGATCCTCAAGTATAAAGACTCTTTAATTTTTGTCTTTGTATCTCTAGTGCCTACCTTACACTGGTCCTGGAACATAGTAGGTCTTTATTTTTATTTTTATTTTATGTTTTAAAACCCTTACCTTCCATCTTGAACTCAATACTGTGTATTGACTCCAAGGCAGAAGAGTGGTAAGGGCTAGGCAATGGGGGTCAAGTGACTTGCCCAGGGTCACACAGCTGGGAAGTGTCTGAGGTCACATTTGAACCTAGGATCTCCTGTCTCCAGGCCTGGCTCTCAATCCACTGAGCTATCCAGCTGCCCCCATAGTAGGTCTTTAAGAAAAAAACTTGTTGATTGATTAAATTGTCTTCTAATATTCAATGATCCTATATTCTAAGGATAATTGATTTGGAGAATGGGACCTTAAAGGCCACCAAGTCTACCCTGCTCCCTTCTCCCATTTTACAAATGAGGAATCTGAGACCTAAAGAGATGAAATGACTCTAACAGTCAATGCCCAAGACAGGATTAAAACCTCTTTTCCTTTCTCTAAGTCTATCATTTTATCAATACCTTGTTGTTTCCAAGAGGAGAAGGGAACTAATGATGGCAGAACCTTGGGAAAAACTAGCATTGATGGGTTGGAAAGCTGAAAGGAATCCAGGGAAGCAGAGAGAAAAATAATAGTTTGAGAGAAGGGAATGGTTTCTTAGAAGTCAAGAAAGGCAAAGAAGAGATTTGTAGCAGCATCTGAAAGCTATATTTTCTTTTCTCTCAAGAGTAATTTTGGTGATATATCGGGAGGCCACATACACAGTGTTTTTTAAAGTATTCGAGGTGACCCAGGTCATCGTCTTTTTAATACATACAGTATTTCTAAGAGTGAAAATGTCAGGACCTTGCACAAATTGTACTGACTTGACCCTTAGAAGGCAACAGCATGATCTCTTCCACATCATTACTTTTTATTACATTGCTGGTCACATCTCTGCAAAGGAGTAAGACAAAAAGCACTGAATTCATCTCGTCCCTTGACTGGATGAGCCTGTGGCCCTGATGATACTTTATCATCTCAGAGTATGTTTGTCATTAGCTCAGCCACCAGTGCAAAATTATGGTCGAGAAGGTCACAGTTACCATGAGAGGTTGTTTGAAATATTTGTTCCAAATTGATCAACAGTTGCAGTATTGACTAGTAGTGAAAGCGACACTGGGCTATTCCTGTTAGCTCTATCAGGCTTTAAGGTCCCTTCCAACTCCAAAGATGCTTTGATTTTCTGAAAGCAATGGTTTAGTTAAATGGTAGCCACAGATAATCACAGACCTCCTTCAGAAATGGCTTCTCTGACTACCATCTTCTTATCAGAACTGTGTATAAAGGGCAAAATGGATGTTTGCCTCCGTTTCCTCTCCTAGCAGACTTTTCATGAAGGGAACAATGAAGTACTCTGCTCTGGACAGACCACATCTGGAGTATTGTTTTCAGTGAGGTGGCCCAGTGGATAGAGCTCTGGGTCCAGAGTCAGGAAGACCTGAGTTCAGATCTGGTCTCAGACACTGATGGCAGGATTGGTCAAGTCACTGTTTGCCTCAGTTTCCTCAACTGTAAAATGGGGATAATAGTAGTACCCCTCTCATAGAGATGTTGTGAAGATTAAATGAGAAACTTGTAAAGTACTCAGTACCGTGTCTAGCACATAGTAGGGGCTATGTAAGTGCTATTTGTTATTATTACTATTATTCATATAAAGGCAGTTAAGTGGAATGGTGGACATAGTGCTGGGCCTGCATTTGGGATGATATGAATTCAAATCTACCCTAAGACACTTCCCAGACGTGGGCAAGTCACTTGACCTTCTGTTTGCTTCTGTTTCTTCATCTATAAAATGGGGATAATAATAGCATCAACTTTTTGGGTCTACTATGACTATGAGGATCAAATGGGAAAATATTTGTAATGTGCTTTGCAAACCTTAAAAAACGATATAAATTAGAATCATCATCTTTGCTGTTGTTATTATGTCCTGCACACCACTGTTTAAAGACATTGATAAGCTCCTGAGTGCCCAGAGGAAGGCAGCCAGGATGGTGACAAATGATAAATTCCTTGTCATTTGAGGATCACTTGAATGAACAAAGGATGTTTAGCATGGAGAAAAGTAGTTTTGTTGGGGCTGGTGGGGAAGAGACATGATAATGTGGAAGTGTCTAAAGAGCTGTCACATAGAAGAGGGATTAGACTTCTTCAGTTTGGCCTTAGAGGGCAGAAACAAGAGCCAAGGCTAGAGATTATAGAGGAAAATTGAGGCTTAATGTCATGAAAAACTTGACAGTTTCATAGATTTAGAACTAGGAGGGATCATAGAGGTGTCTCAGTCCATACTCCTCATTTTACAGTTCAGGAAGTTGAGGACCCATAAGGCCAAGTGACTTACCCAAGGTTACCCACATACTAAGTGCACAACCAAAATTTGAACCCAGAATTCAGCACTCCACATTCAGCAGTCTTTTCACTCCTCCATATTTCTATCTTCCTTAATTAAAGCTATTCCAAAGTAGAGTAGGATGCCTTGGGAAATGATAGATTCCCCATCTTTAGGGGTCTTCATTAACAATTAGATGACCACTTCTAAATTATGCTATAGTGAGTGTTCTTTTTGCATACGAAATCAAGATCCCTTTCAACTCAGCTTTCTGTGATTCTATGATTCTTCTTATATTTAAATGGATAGAGGATGATGGTGAGATCCCTAAGTAGTACTAGCTTCTGGCGTGTCAGTGTGTATTTACAACTAGCAAGTTTCTAGTTATGGCTGGTGAGAAATCAGTTTACCTTTTATGATACTGAATTTAACACCTCGGGAAAAGAGAGAATAATATTAGAACTCTGACTAACATTATTTAAATGGGGAATATATCAGGAAAACTGAACTGAGTGGTAGGAATTTGTAGTCAGCTGGCAATAGTAGAAAGACTGTTAAACTTGGATTACTGTACTTGGAGTTACAGAGTCTGCCAACTTATTATTTGTGTGATATTGGATAATCAATTTAACCTCTGGACCTCAGTCTTCCTCATCTTTAAAATGGGGAGGGAGATTGGATTAGATGACCTTTGAAGTCCCTTCCAACTCTACATCTGTTATCCTATGAGGGCGAGATTAACCATTTCACTACAAACCATTGTCTATAACTCACCAGAAGGACAAGAAACATACTTTTAATAAAAAAAGTTAACCATGTCATTTCTCATACACTCTAATTCCTGAGCTCTAAGCACTTGACCAAATTCTTACCTGACTTCTCACCTCCCAACGTATCTTAAGACATGTATGAATTTGAGTCTATGAATGAACTTTTAGAGAAAAACAGCAGATTTTCTTCTCTGGCTTAAAGCTCTAGAGGGTCAAAAGTTCTGAGACCTGGAGCAAGACATTCAACAATATTGGGCATTTAATTCTGTCATCACTTAAATGGAGTGGAGAAAATTGATATATGGCACCTCATGGATTATAATGAGCTTTAATCAGTGCTCAGAAAATGTCCATTTGCCCGGCCACTCTCCGGGGAATGGAGCTCAGAAAGCAAACGCTTCACTGGTGATAATTTTCAGACAGGATTAGTAGCCTATTATTCCTGCCTATTTGGTGTATTCCATAATTGACAAAATATGGCAGAGAAGAGAAGAGCTTCAGGATGAGTCCCAAGGTTTTGTGGTCCTCATGGAAATCTCCTTGGTGGCAAGCATGTCAAGTTCTCAGTTTCCAGTACCCAAGTGCTGAATCTTAAATTACAGCCACTGAAGGAAATCCTAAATTGGTTCCCTCTAAGACAGCAGCAGTTAGTTCTTTGGCTGACTAGCTCGATTCCTAATATCAGTAGCAGCAATCACAAGACCAGCAGGCTCCCTGCTCCAGTCTCTTTTTGAATGTCATTTTGATTTAGTCTCTGAGTGTCACATAAACTGTGTTCCTCATTCATTTTTTTCTCCAATTAGTGTTTCCTTTTCTATATTCTTTTGACCCTCATCTTGCTGTGATCAGCATTGTAGGGCTTCATTTCTGGTACAATGGAGCTTGTCTTGGTCATTTTGAGGAAACTACATGACCTGACAGCTTAAAGAAAGGAATATGTTATTATTAATGTGATGTCTGTGAGAGGCATTCTAGCCTAATACATTGAGGGCTGGCTTTGGAGCCTGGAAGTCACAGGTTCAAGCACTGCTTATGAAACATATTAGCTGTGTGACCATGAGTAAGTAACCACTCAGAGCCCCTGATAATTCTTTAAGACTATAAGTTTCATACACACATATGTGATATATATGCATATATATATGTATGTATTTCATCTGCATCATTCTCTAACCCAATTCAATCTCAAATCAGGATAAAAAACTTTCCAGCTCTGTTCTTAAATAGTTCTTAGTTGTGTGACCCTGGGCGAGTCACTTAATTTCCATTGCCTAGCTCTTACTGCTCTTCTGCCTTAGATCCAGTATTGATTCTAAGATAGAAGGTAAGGGTTTAAAGAAAATCTTAGCCCATAATGTGGATGTGCATACAGATTCTCACATTTGTATTCAGGGTATATATTTATATATTTATAACTAACATCTATGTATAGCGCTTACTATTTACCAAGCATCATGCTAGGCATTTTAGAATTTTTTTCTCATTTTATCTTAACAACAACTTAGGATATAGATGTTCCTACATGGGAGGTAGATCTCCATTTTATAGATGAGGAAACTGAGGCAAATGGAGATTAAGTGACTTGTCCAGGGTCATAGAGCTAATAAGTATTCAAGGCTGGATTTGAACTCATTTTCTTGACCTCAGGCTCAGTGCTCTATCCACTGTATTATCTAGCTGCCACTTTCTAAATAGATAAAAGACAACACTTTGTATTAGTGTCGGTGCATGCCCAAGAGTAGATCAACTTCTATTTCCCAACAGATAGATTGATTACTAGAGTGACAGATGAAGAGAGAGAGATACCACTTACCACTCTTTTCTTAAGAACAAACAAACAAACAAACAAAAAATCTTAACTTCCATCTTAGAATAAATGCTAAGAATTGGTTTCAAGGCAGAAGAAGGGCAATTGGAGTTAAGTGACTTGCCCAGGGTCACACAAGTAGGATATATCTGAGACCAGACTTGAATCTAGGACCTCATGTCTCAAAGGCTGTCTTTCTATTCACTGAGCCACTTTCCTTTCTCCCCTACCACTCCTGAGGATTCTCCCCAACCATTACTCCCATACTCAGAAAGGGATCCCTATATGACTGTTGAGTATTATTCCTCTCAGGGTTGTGGGAACAACTCTGAGGAGACTGAGCTCCTAGTTTTGTAGTCCTTGAACCTTGACTGACTTTTTTTAGTAAAGGCATATACTAAAAAGATATGGAAAATACAATTAGCACAAAACGTTTCCCTGTTACTTCTACAATAAACACAATGCCCACGGAGACAGTGGTGAAGGTAGACATATAGAGGACAGATCATTTCTACCCTGGGAATACTTTTCTCCTTTTGTAAAGTTCTCATAGAGTTCTTCAATGTAGTTCTCTGCTTCTCTCTGAACATTGGTGACTTCTTAGAGTCTATAGCTAGAATTCCTCTCCTCTATAATGGATCATGCTCCTTGAAGTTGCCTTTCCTCAGGTGAGTATTGCTTTGCATCAATTTGTTTGTCCTTTATTTGTCTGCCTATTCCCACTGAAGATGATTCTTCTGCCATCAGCCAGCTTCACTCCATGATGGCCAAGCTACTGTTCTCATTAAATTATAACCTTCTAGGATCTCTAATGGAATGTGTAGATCTTCCAAACTCAAATAGATTCCTGTATAATTCTATCTTAGGATAGTTGTTTGTCTAAAGTAAGAGATAAGCAAATACATAGTAAAAAGGATGGCCACTTATTTATTGTCATGTGTGTCCATGTGGGAGGCAGAGATGTCCCCCCTCCTCCTTCTCATCTAATCATTGAGACAACCTCTCTAAGTAGTCTGCCCTCACTCACCATCAGGAAGGAAAGGGCCTTAGAGGAGCAAGTCTCCTTTTTTCTATGCTTATTGATTGTGGCTCATAAAAGTCCATAGATATCAGTTCTTCTATCTCTGTAGACAATAAGAGAACTCTTTGCAATCTCCCATGGCAAATTCCTGAATCATAATGGCTGGCACTAGGAGTAAGCTTAGCTCCGGCTTCCTCTTGGTCATTTGCAATGGAAACAAACTTGGAATCTCTCTCTATCCATGTTCCAAGGACTGGCATGAGGCTATGTCAGTCTCTATAAAATATCTATAATAATTTTTGACATTTATCAAAAAATTTAAAGTTTTCAAAGTACTTTAGATAGGTAATCTCAGCTTTAGTAGCCCATCCCTTAGAAACTGGTTATTGTTACTATATCTTTAAGAGGAAATTGAATCTCAGGGAGTTATAATTTACCTGTCATCTGTGAGGAAGCTGGGAGAAGAGGAGGATTTAACTTCTATTATTTCATTCCATTCTCTCTAAAAGATACAGTAACAGGATCTACAATCTCCGTAGGAAGGGCTGTTGAAGCTGAGGTTACACATAAAGTATCGTATTTGAGGTTTGTAATAATTCTGCGATGTATCAATTAATCAATCAATAAACATGTATTAAGTACCAAGTGCCAGATGGTATTCTCAGCATATAGTATAGGAAGACAAACATGAAATAGTCTCATCCTCAGACACTTGCATTCCTTTGTAGGGAGACAACAATTGCACTTAAGGATGGGGTTCTACCTGTGCAATTAGAAATCTTGAACCCTTGGACTTCATCTCCCAGAATCCTTTTCCCTTCATCCATGTAGTATCCTTATGTATTGTAAAATAAGTTAAATAAGTTTGCTATAACTCTTCCCTCTCACTCTTCTCTTGTGGCTGGGTTAGTTCTCCCTTTACTCTAGCTCTTAATTTTACTTTACTTCAAGTTATTATTAATACATCTTATTAAATATAATTCTTAGAGATATTGTATATTAATTTTTAAGCTTACATACCCTAGCCTCAATTAAGGTAATTACAAGGTGTTAAGTGTAAGAGAGGTCACACATGAAATTCTAAATCTATAAATAAGATGGTTTTATGGCATTCTTATAGGTATGAATTACTTTTCCAACGGATCAAGAAGAGGACAGTATGATTAGCTGACCAAAGGAGCAAACCAAAACCCAGAAGGCTTTAAATTGCAGAGAAATCTTGGTAGTTGACTTGGTCTCCTGGCAGAGAACAATAGTGAAGAACTCCAAGTCTAGTGGCGGGGGATTCTAGTTTGAGAGTTAAAGCCATGTGCCTGAGAGGGAATCCTCTTGAAGGGTGGATAGAGTTTCTCTCTTTCCTTCTCTCCCCGAGTTTGTCCCTTTCCTTCCTCCACCCCTTCTTGATACCACATTAGTCATTTTTTAGAGACTGATCCAGTTAGAAGGCAATATATCCATTTGGGAGAAGTAAGAGACTCAATAGGGTCAAACAGATTGAAACACACACAAAGATAGATAGCCACTTGAAGGAGGAGGCAGTTTCACCTGTTTGCACCAGAGAAAAATGCTGGCTATGAACTCAAGAAAAAGGATTTTTGAGTTATCCATTTTCTATATGTGTTCTCTACACCTGTGCCTGGATTCCATAGAAACCAACATACTTTAAATGTAGTCCCAATCTCTCCAAGGTCCTTGAGTGTTCTGGGAGAGGGTGTGTTTTTTTGTTTTAGGGGAATGGTTTGTATCCACTCTTCTTATGTCATTGGAGTAAATACTTTTGCACAAAAACTAATTGAGACGACTAGTTGGTAATCAATGGGAAATAAACTAGTGAGAGATGTGTGAGCAACACTACTAGAAACTTAACCCATTAGCATTACCCAGAGAACCCTGAGTTGTAGAAGTCAACTGACTACTTCCAAGTTGAAGATGGGAGAGTGAGCTCAGGTGGGATAATGTAAAATATATCCTCCAGTCGGGGAGATAGAAGTAAATACATCTGGATGTCTGAACTTACAGAATGTAAAAAGGGGAGCAATGTATAATACATCTGGAAAGGTAAGTTGGTTGGAATCAAATTGTAAAGAGCTTTAAATGAAAAACAGAGAAGTTTATATTTGACCCAAGAAATATTAGGGAGCTACTGGAATTTATTGAGCATTAGAGTAGTACAGTGGGTAGAGCATTGGACTTGGAATCAGGAGGACTCATTTTCATGAGTTCAGATCTGGCCTCAGACTACGAGGCAGGTCATTAAATCCTGCTTGCCTCAGTTCCTCATCTGTAAAGTGAACCAGCTAAGGAAATGAGAAACTACTCCAGTATCTTTGCCAAGAAAACCCTAAATGGGATCAGAGAGTCAGAACCGACTGAAAATGACTGAACAACAACAAGGGTGACATAATTGGGCTTGTGCATTAGGAAAATCATTTTGACAGAGTGTGAAAGATAGATTGATTAAGGGAGCGATTGCTTGAAGCAAGGAGGCAAACCGTGAGATAATGAGGACCTGAGCTAGGGTGACTAAGTGCATGGAGAAAAAGGAAGAGATATGAGAAGTTTCACGAAGGTAGATTGGATAGATGAGACAGTGAGGAGTTAAGGGTGACTGAGGTTATGAATCTATAGATATTATTAATCACCTTTTATAGATGAGGAGATTGGGTCTGCTTGGGTAGCTAATGAGTGAGACAGAACTTGAACCCAAGCCTTCCTGACTCTAGGTCTAATATTTTATCCATTATCTCATGCATAGTCATGATGCTGGAACAAAGAATGGAAAATTCTATATATACACCTAATGGTTATTGAAGTATAGATTAGTATAACTTATTTAGGACTAAGTCCACAAGAATGAATCCTAATTGTCTCCTTGTCTTGACTGCCCATAGCTGTAGTTTAAATCTTATTCAGAATAGAGTGGAATGTCAGATTTTCTCTATTCCAACAACACTCAAAGGCTCCAATTACTGGGAACTTGTCAATGGGGCTTGGGTATGCAAACATGACCCACTTTAAAGCTTATTATCATTCTTATTTATTGAGCATTGACAGAGCTCTGCTGAACAGGCACCGGCAGGATTCTAGCCCTGAAGGAACATAATCCAAGTTAGATTGGTAATAAAGTTCAAACATGAAGCACACTGGAGGAGAAGGTAGTTAAATCTCAGTACTACAAGGTATATAGACCCCATGGAAAAAAAGAATGGTTGAAGAAGGTGGTGAGGAAGGGGAGAGGGAATGTTGTGGAGGGAGGAGGGGATTCTGATTGGAAACCTAGGCAGAGAAGTGTCAGGAGGAATCTGAAAGAAGATAAAAAGTTACTTCCAGACCAGAGGCTGTTTCTCTTCTGCTTTATTTTATATTGTAGGTATTTAGTTGGCACAACAGGGTGGCACAGTGGTAGAGTGTCTCACCTGAAGTCAGGAAGACTCATTTTCCTGAGTTCAAATTGCTCTCAGACACTGACTAGCTGTGTGACCCTGGGAAAGTCCCTTTTACCCTGCTCGCCTCAGTTTTCTAATCTGTAAAATGAGCTGGAGAAGGAAATGGCAAATCACTCCAGTATTTTTGCCAAGAAAACTCCAATTGGAGTCGTGAAGAATCAGACGTAACTGAAATGACTGATCTATTACAAGTTGGTGTTGGGAATAGTATGTAGGATTTAGAGTCAGGAAGACTTGAATTCTAACTCTGCCCTACTTGCTTACTAACTGTATGACATTGAGCAATCACTTAAATTTTTTTTGGCCTCAGTTTCCTCATGTGTAAAATAGGGATAATAATAGCATCTATCTCACAGAGTTATAAGGATCAGATGACATACCACTTAAAACACTTTGCAAACCTTTAAATGTTATATAAATGCAAACTGTGCCAGGTACTTGGAACAGGCAGCTCTCAACCCACAGATGCTGATTTAGCATGACCTTTTTTCAGGTAAATCTCTTCTATGAAGGAGATCATAGATGTCCTAAAATCTTTTAAAGGTAAAATTAATGAGCAATCTCTTTTCCATGATGACTGAAGCAATCCTTTGTAGGTACAGAACCTACATAGGATCATCTTGATCTCTCTTCTTCATCTAGGAGCTCAGAACTTTTTGCCATATTTCTTTTTTGTTAGAGTTTAGGAGCTCATGAGCAGGTGGGTCATTGGTTAGATCAATGGATTCAGACTCAGAAATCCTAGTTTTTATTCTAGGGATATAAGATCTTGGAAGATGCTGGAGGAATGAGAGAGGGGTCATATGACTAAAGAGAGGAAGAAACTGTATACTTCAAATGATAGATCACTGATCTTGATTTTGATTTTTGACAAAATTATAGAACACATTTTAAGGGGAATTCTAAGTAACTACTTGGTAAGGGAAGTAGAGATCACTAAAAACTAACATGATAAAATCAGGCCATCCCTGCACTCAAGGAGTTTATGATCTTTTTTCTATTTTTATAAAAGCAAAATTCCCCCCAAATCACCCTTAGCATCAATTCCAAGAAAGAAGAGGAGCAAGGACTAGGCAATCAAGGTTAAGTGCCTTGCCCAGGGTCACATAGTTAGGAAGTGTCCGAAGTCATATTTGAACCCAGATCATCCTGACTGCAGTCCTGGTGTACTATCTTCTATGCTACCTATCTGCTCCAAAGAGGTTACAGTCTAATCAAGAAGACAATACATGAAAGGAAGCTAAAAAGGGAAGGAGAGATTTAAGGAAGGAGGTGAAAGAGGATGTTGGAAGCAGGGAGATCAGGAAGATCTAGGTTTAAATTTTGCCTTTAACACAGCATGAGAGTTTGGGCAAGTTGTTTAAAAACCGAAGTCCAGAAGCAACTCCCCCCCCCCTTTTATTGTTGTGCAAAACACACTTCCATATTGATCATTATTGTAAGAGCACATTCGTACATAACCAAAACCCCAAAATAAAAGCGAAGATACACTGATGTGAAAGATGTACAAGCAACTTTTTAAGGCTGAAAATTACAAATGATTTGATGGTTTATTTCAGTGGAAGAAATCTCCCCACCAGGAATTCTCATACCAAAAAAATTACGAGTATGAACCAAAAAACAAAGGTTGGTTGATAAGGAATATACTTTAGAAATAATATCTAAAATTCAACATCTCTAATGGCTATTCTTGCCTATGACATGGAGAGATATAGACTAGATAATAATACAAATAGGTGAACTTAAAAGTACAAGAATAACCAGAATTGATGGGTCAATGTCAACTTGGAAAGATTTTCTTTACCAGGAAACTCATTATCGTATGAGAATGGCTCAGTTTTGGTACTCATATCTTTTCAGTATCTTCAAAATTCTCTGCCTCTCTGATTGCTACCCAAACTTCTATTTAAAAGGGTCTCCCAGATCATCTACCTCTACTTTTCCCACCAATGACATTCCTTGGTCTGCCTTCTTTCCTAGTTTTCCCCTACCCTCTTTTCAGCTCCCTCTTGTGTGCAATTTTCTTCTGTTAGATTATAAGCTCCTTGAAGGCAGGGATTGTCTTTTTCTTATTTGTATCCCCAGAGCTTAGCATATAATGCCTGACACATAGTAGGCCCATAATACATGTTTATTGAATGACTGACTTAGGGAAGTCTTTAATGTAGTGTCCCTAGTGACCTGTGTATAGTCCTGGACTATTCAACACTTTTCCATCAAATGACTTGGATGATGGCACAGATGCCAAGTGTGTTAAACTTGAAAAGGATAGGAAGCTTAGAGGGATAGTTAATGTAGTCATCATTTTTCCTTCAGAAACATTTTTGCTTCTTCCTTGTTTCTCAGAATCGTTTCTGTCATAGACATTCCCCTGTTGCTTCTTCCACCTTTGAAGGATTAAATTATCATTAAGGCAAGTAAAAATATACCAGCTGCTCTGATTTTAATAGCGTGCCCTAGCAGATATTTGGATAGTTTGTGTCCTCTAACTCTACAACAGCATGTTTCTATTCAACAATTATTTATTAATTCAATCAGCTTTTAGTTTGCCATTCAGGTTTGTAATCTGTTTCCTGAACTCTTTGTCTAATTCTTCCCTGTGTAAAGGAGGCTTGTACTCCCAAGACAACACAGTTTCTATTTATCTCTCCATTGATCCTTCCTCAAATGTTCTCTATTATATCTTGCCTCTTTGATATAGGTTTTCAGACATGAATATATTTTCATAATACTCAGTGTTACTCTACCATGCCTTTTTATCTATTTTCTTACATTTAAATAAGATATACCCTTCCAACTCTCCTATCTAGTCATGAGATAGAGTGAAATAGTGGAGAGAGTACAAGACTTGGAATTAAGAAAATCTGAGTCCAAATCCTGTTTTAGACACTGAGTAGCTGGAAAATCTTCAGTAAGACACAATCTCTCTGAGCCCTAATTTCCTAATCTGTAACAATAATGCCTACCTCACAAGGTTATTGTAAAAATCAATTGAAATAGTATATGTAAACACTTTTAGAATCTTAAAATCATATATATATATATATATAACTTTTCAGTTATTTTAGTCATATTTGACTCTGTGAGCCTATTTTCTTGGCAAAAATACTGGAATAGTCTGCCATTTCCTTCTTCAGATCATTTTATAGATGAGGAACTGAGACCAACAAGGCTAAATGACTTTTCCAGGGTCACACAACGAGTAAGTTTCTGAGGTCAGATTTGAACTCATGAAGATGAGTCTTCCTGATTTCAAGTCTAGTGCTCTATCTACCACATCATATATTAATCATGCAGAGTTGTCATTTATTATTGAATCTCATTCCATCCAGTCTCAGTAACACTCATGAAGTAAAATTAAATGTTTGCATTGGGATCTCTAGTTTGCCCTATTTTTTATACACATAGTGTGCATTGATGTGTAGATATCTGAGACCATAGATTTTCTTTCTTTCTTTACTGTATATATTCAGTTGCAAATGATTAGTTCTTTCTTCTGCTAGACTTCCCAAGTCATAACTATTGTTCTCTATGAAAGGAGTTATTAACTCTGGATTCATGGACTTTCCAAAAATATTTTGATATTTATATTTTGACATAATTAGTTTCTTTTGTAATCTTATATAACTTAAAATGCATTTAAAAACATTATTCCGTATGTATCCTTAGGCTTCATAGGACTGCCAAAGAGGTCCATGACACACAAAAGAATCTTAAGAATTCTCAGTTTATGTTATCAAGCTTGATAGATCTAGCTGAACAATTTTCTCCCCCTTTCTCTCTTCTCTCTTGTCAGCTTAGAGCTCTTAAACAAGTTGTAAGACTTCAAATATGTTTTTCTGGCCCTGGTGAGGTGCTCTTTATCTTGTCCTAAAACCCACGAACCCTACTTTTTAAGTGATGGTCTTCAAACCAAATCCTGTGTTTGAACACCATCTTCTTAGCTGTTCACTTCCCAAATTCACCTATTTCTCTTCTGAATCCCTAATAATGTGTATACATTTCCTAGTATAGAATCATAGAATGTTAGAACTAGAAGGCACATGGGGATCTTCTAATTCTCATTTCATAGAAGAGAAAGCTGAAGTCTAGAAAGGTTAATTGACTTGATTAAGCTATCTACTAGTGTCTTATCTCCACTTTATCCTGAATGTATCTTATTTGTACATAGTTACTTACACATTGCCTCCTTGATTAGATTGTAAGCACATCCTGAGAGCAAGGATTGTCTTTTTCCTCCTTTATTTGTGTCCCTAGCATTCCATACAGTTCCAGCACACAGCAAAGTGCTTAATAAATACTTATTAATTTTATGAGTGGTAGAGACAAGATTAAAACCCAGATTTTTAAATTAAAATTTTTTTAATTGATTAATTAAGAAAAATTTTCCATGGTTCCATGATTCATGTTCTTTCCTTCTCCTCCTCCCATCCACCTCCCATAGCCAATGTACAATTCCACTGGGTTTTACATGTGTCATTGATCAGGACCTATTTTCATATTATTGATATTTATACTATGGTGATTGTTTAGATTCTACATCCTCATTCATATCCCCATCAACCCATGTGATCAAGCATTTGTTTTTCTTCTGTGTTTCTATTCCCACAATTCTTTCTCTGGATGCTCCTTTTACTCTGCATCAATTCCTGGAGGTCATTCCAGTTCACATGGATTTCGTCCAGTTCATTATTCCTTATAGCACAATAGTATTCCATCACCCACAGATACCATAATTTGTTTAGCCATTCCCCAATTGAACCAGATTTTAATAATATGGAAAGTCTATGATATAAATGTGATCCTCACTTCCCAACACCAATCTTAGCATTATGAAAGGTTGTTAAAATAATATTTGTGGGTCATTTTGGGCCTGGTAAAGATATATTTTCATATTTGTCATATGTATTTACCCTTTCATAGTCTCTGTAGCTTCTCTTCTTTTATTTATACTTCTAATACAGTGAATTTGGGTCAATTATCACAGTTAAATTAGAAATAATAGATAAAAGAAAAAATAGCAATGCTGAAATATTTTGACCCAATAATTCCACTGTTGAGAATATACCCTAAAATGCTACAAACAAAAAGAGCTACGTGTTCAAAGATTTTCATGGCAGTTTTATCTATAATTTCACAAAACTGGAAGCAATGCTGAAATTTTAACTTGGAAAATTCCTGTTAGTAGATAGCAAGTTTATTTAGGCATATGCAAATCTTATGTAAATATATGTATAATCCTTCAAGCTATTTTAAGTGTCCAGATGTCACTTTATAACATAGTTCTTACAAAATTATCTTTGAACAAGATATCATAAGGTAGACTCATTGGCGGACCTGGGGAAAGTGCTTTAAGATCCTCAAGAGTAAAGCAAAATCCATAGTATTGATGATATATATTTGAGAATTTTTTTGTGAAAGTTATTTATGTGGCCAATTAATATTTTTTATTAATAAACTTTTTAACATTGGAAAATATTATAGCTCTTTTTTGGTAATTGGATGTCCAATTGAACTTCATTGTTTTTGAAAAGATTTAATTTTTTGGCTACATTAGTATAATGTGAAAGAAGAAATTAAGTACAGATTTATCATCTAAATGTTTGCAATGAGGTATTCTGAAATAAATATATAGTTCTATACAAACTTGAGAAACATGTCTGTTAACTTCAATGGACCCGCAATTTCATAGACCTGGACACTTCTTTCAGTGATGCCAATCTAACCCTTCTGTGCCTTATCTGAGCCACAAAGTTTCCAGAGAGGGACCATCTAATTTGCCAAGGTTCTTTCTCAAGCTCCCTTGATATTGCATGAATACTAATGGGATTTTCCACTTTTCCATTGCTTATTTTTTTCTTCTGGTCACTCATAGCTCTCATCATAATTCTTCATTAGTAATATAATGAAGCTTATTCATACTTACCATGAATCTTTCCATTATCCCCTGATTGGCCCACTACTTTAATTGCCATGAAAATATGGCAATGGGGTTTTCATTTAAAATGATATCAGAGATCATAAAGGACATTGTATTGTCTATATATAGCCTAGTAATATTCTAAAAAATAGTCATCAGATTGAATAATGAGTAGTAAATTCCAAATGAAAAATCAATAGACTACTTCATATAGCCTAGGATCGCAGGAAAAGGCACTCAGTATCCATGGACACTTAATGAGGGATTCCACCAAAAAATATAGCATGATCTCAGATGAATAGGCTGCAATGGCTCTCTGAATAGTGTCAGGTGACCTCAGAATCGTGGTCTGAGACATCAGAGTCCACCAACACTTTAGTATAGAGACATCAGGGAAGATGGAAGCCAGAGGCAGGAACTCAGAAAATCAAGATAATATCAAAGACCTATCCATCCATTAAGGAGTAGAGGAGAGGGGAGAGTCTGGCTCTGAGGCAAAAGCCTAAATCAGGAATCACAATTGGAGATATGAACAGAAAAAGATGCAAAATTCTATGAGGAAATGCTAGCTATACCATTTTAAAAATGTTGCCTATAACATTAAAATAGTTTTAAGTTTGAAAAAATATGAAATTCTTCCATCAAAAAGATCAGATGAAGATGTTTAGAATAAGAAGTATAGTGATAGAAATAGAATTGTATGTAATTGGACTGTTGAGATTTTGAATGTAAAATAGAAAAAAATACTGTAAAAATGGTACAACTTTTCTTAAAAAAGTATCTATAAGATATGATATGCAGACAGAAATGTGACATGACTATGGAAAGAGACCAGGAGTAAGACATATTTTCCTATTGCCTTGATATTATAAAATTTATCAAGATATCGGAAATTCCATTTATAACATTTAAATCATTCTCTCTCACAGTGGGAAATATGTTAAGCACCGTATCAGTTTAAGCAAATTCATTTAGACAAAAGCCTTCATCTAAGTTCATTAGCATTATAGCATTTTCCTTAGTTAGAGTGCTTTGAAAAATTACTCATGTGTCGTTAGACTACTTCTCCATTTGTCATCTAGTTCTGACAGCATTTTGTACATCTTTCCAACAACCTTCCACACTATTAAAACTAAGCAAAGAGCTTTCTGGAGAAGGGGAAAAAAGGAGACTAGAGCATTGTATGACTCATTGTCATACAATTGCTACGGGAGGAAATGTGGTGTGTTAGATAGAGTGATGGACCTGGAATCAGGAAGACCTGAGTTTGAATCCCTCTTTAGACACTAACTCTAGCAATATTCTAAAAATAGGTATCAGATTAAATAACGAACAATAAATTCCAAATGGAACATCAATAGACTATTTCATATGGCTTTAGGATTGCAGGAAAAGACACTTAGAAACTGTGGACATTAGATAAGGGACCCTACCAAAAAATACAGCATGAGTTCGAGTGAATAGACTGCAACAGCACTCTGAATAGGATCAGCCTGCCTTAGAATCCTAGCTATGTGACCTTGGAAAAGTCATTTTAGCCTTTTCTTGGTAGTTACACAAAGGAGGAAGCAGGTCTAAGGGAACAGTTGGATTTGAAAGAAAAAATTCTTGTTTTTTTTGCATATAGAAAAGTCATTAGCAAAAGTTGTTTTCTCCCTTTTCATACTTTTATCGAGGATGTTCTTGATGTGTGAGTGGGTTATTCTCATAAAGATTTTGTCAAATTAGGAAATACAGTAGGTCCTTAGTTAATCAATCAACAAGGAGAGTGAACATTCACTGTGCTAAGCACTGGGGTAAAAATAAAAAGTGAAAGCAATATCTGCCCTCAAAGAGCTTACAGCATGGATTTTTTCTTGGTTGCCCTTTCCTCACTTCTTGGATAATACTATTGTTCATAATTCCCTCATCCCTTGAGCATTTGGCATCTTCTCTTTTTTTTTTTTGTTTGTTTTTTTTTTTTGTTTGTTTTTTTTTAACATTTATTAATAATCATTTTTAACATGGTTACATGTTTCATGCTCCTATTTTCCCCTTCACCCCCCACACTCCCCCCACCCATGGCCGACACACTTTTCCACTGGTTTTGTCATGTGTCCTTGATCAAGACCAATTTCCCAATTGTTGGTGGTTGCATTGGTGTGGTAGTTTCGAGTCCACACCCTCAATCATGTCCGCCCCGACCCATGCGTTCAAGCAGTTGCTTTTCTTATATGTTTCCTCTCCTGCAGTCCTTCCTCTGAATGTGGGTAGCATTCTTTACCATAAATCCCTCAGAATTGTCCTGGGTCTTTGCATTGCTGCTGGTACAGAAGCCCATTACATTCAATTTTACCACAGTATATCAGTCTCTGTGTACAATGTTCTTTTGGCTCTGCTCCTTTCGCTCTGCATC
>NC_058130.1:662779647-662779905 GCF_016433145.1 Gracilinanus agilis
GAAGGACATTCCCTCCTTTTCCAATTTGTTGCCACCACAAAAAGCGCAGCTATGAATATTTTCGTACAAGTCTGTTTATCTATGATCTCTTTGGGGTACAAACCCAGCAATGGTATGGCTGGGTCAAAGGGCAGGCATTCTTTTATAGCCCTTTGAGCATGATTCCAAATTGCCAGCCAGAATGGCTGGATCAGTTCACAACTCCACCAGCAATGCATCAATGTCCCAATTTTGCCACATCCCCTCCAGCATTCATTA
>NC_058130.1:662784904-662843614 GCF_016433145.1 Gracilinanus agilis
CTATTTTTACTTTGGCTTTGTCAGAGATCATGATAGCCACTCCTGCCTTCTTTTTCTCATTTGATGCCCAAAAGATTTTGCTCATACCCTTAACCTTGAACTTGTGTGTGTCTACCCGCCTCATATGTGTTTCTTGTAGACAACCTATGGTAGGATTTTGGTTTCTGAACCACTCTGCTATTTGCTTCCGTTTTATGAGTGAGTTCATCCCGTTCACATTCAGAGTTACAATTGTTAGTTGTGTATTCACTGACATTTTTTGTATCCTCCCCTAGACCCACTCCTTCTTATTGCACTATTTTCTTTTACACCAGTGGTTTGCTTTCAGCCAGTATACCTTATCCCCTCCCTTGATTGACTTCCCTTTCTGTCCCCTCCCTTGTTGTTCCCTTATTTTTGTTTTTTTAAAGAACAAATGAATTCCCTCCCCCTTCTTCTTCCCTCCCTTTTTGGCCTCCCCACTCCCCTGCTCCCTTTGGTTTATCCCTTCTGACTTTCTCAGTAGGGTTAGATGGAGTTTTTTATCCAGATGGATAATAAAGCTACTCTTCCTTCTCCGGGTTGATTATACTGAGAGTAAGGTTTGATTATTACCTCTTAATGCTCTCTTCCTCTCCTTCTTATGGTAGTATTTATCCCCTCCCCTTCCCATGCACTCTTTGTGTGTAATAGAATATCTTATTTTTCTTATTTACTCGGATTTTTCTTGGTGTCCCCTACTATTCCTCCCCTCTTTCCCACCCCCCATGTCATCTTAGACCATTTAGTATCCTGTCCTCTCCCTATGAATTATTCTTCTGGTTGCTATAATAGTGAATATTATAATAGTGTATAGAGTTCACTACAGAGAATTATACATAGCATTTCTCCACCTCGTAATACAGATAATTAGATCTTATTTATGCCCTTAAAGAGTCAAGCTTAAAAGACTATGAGTTTTCTTTCTTTTCCCTCTGTTTCTTATTTACCTTTTCATCATCTTTCTCTTGATATCTGTGGTTGAGTGTCAAACTTTCCAATTAGTCCCGGTCTCTTTTGTGCAAAAACTTGGAATTCTTCAATTTTGTTGAATGCCCATACTTTCCCCTGAAAGTATATGGTTAGTTTCGCTGGGTAGTTGATTCGTGGCTGAAGGCCCAGTTCTCTTGCCTTTCTGAGTATTGTATTCCAAGCCTTGCGTTCTTTTAGTGTTGAGGCTGCCAGATCCTGTGTGATCCTTATTGGTGCTCCTTGATATTTGAATTGTCTCTTTCTGGCTTCTTGTAAGATTTTTTCTTTGACTCGAAAGCTCTTCAATTTCGCTATTATATTTCTGGGTGTTGACTTTTCTGGGTCCAGTTTAGAGGGTGTTCTATGGATCCTTTCAATGTCTATATTGCCCTCTTGTTGTAGAACTTCAGGGCAATTTTGCTGAATAATTTCTTTGAGTATGGAGTCCATGTTTTTATTAATTTCTGCCTTTTCTGGAATACCAGTGATTCTCAAGTTATCTCTTCTAGACCGGTTTTCTTGGTCTGTCACTCTCTCCTTGAGATATTTCATGTTTCCTTCTATTTTATCAGTCTTTTGACTTTGTTTTATTTGTTCTTGTTGTCTTGAGAGATCATTGGTTTCTAAATGTTCGATTCTAGCCTTTAAGGATTGGTTTTCCTTTTCAATCTGGTCATTTTTGGTCTTCAGTTGTCTTGTCTCACTTTCCAATTGCGAAATTCTGCCTTTTAAACTGTTATTTTCTTGCCAGATTTCTTCCATCTTCCTTAGCATTTCATTTTTAAACTCTTCCATAGCTTGTGACCAGCTTTCATTTTTTTGGGGAGGTTTGGATTTTTGTTTTCCCTCCTCTGTTGTCTGGATTTTCTCTGTGTAGAAGTTGTCCAGTGTTCCAGAGTTTCTCTTGATGGTCTTTTTCTTCTGGATTTCCTTATTGCTGGCCATTGTTAGCCCCGCCCCTTTTCCTCTTTGTCTTTGCACTCTGGGTCTGCCTGGGCCTTGCAAGCTTGGGGGGGGGGCTCCGGTCTCCTTGTCCTCGGGGTCAGGCCTCCTGGTAGTTCCCGGTCTGCCCCTCTGCCCGAGGTTCCTTCAGCAGTCTTTGGGGCTGCTTCCACAGCCACGCTCAGGTCTGCACCGGGTCCTCACTGGAGGTCCAAGCCTGGGCTGGAGATCGTTACTCAAACCTAGGGCACTGCCTTTGCCTGCGCTGATGCTCTTAGGGCCCTGCTTTCACCCCCGCAGAAGGTAGTGAAAGTCTGTGGGCTGGAGATCTTTATTCGCCCCTGAGGCGATGCCTTCAGTGCTTGGGAAAGGCCGCGTTTTAGGGGCCTTTGTCCTGGCCCGAGGCGGTGCCTTCACCCACGTGGGCGCTCAGGGAGAGTCCCAGCCACCTGGGGTCCCTCGTCTTGCAGCGCACAGGTACGGGCTCAGGGGCTGCCAGTGATTATCTGGTTGCCCCAGTCCTGTTTACCCGCTTGTGCGGTGTGGGGGGTGGGGGAGGGGCTTCTTCCTCTCGTGTTTTAGTGTGAACTGTTTCACCCCTTTAAAGTGTGGAAATGCCCCGATTCTGCGTACCTTCAATGCTGCGCCCTATTGTGGGGTTCCTTCGTTCCTCTGGACTCGTTTTTATTTCCCCTTGAGGGGTCCTGTGTGGTTCGGTCAGGAGAGATCGAGCAGCTGCTCCTTACTCTGCCGCCATCTTAACCCCTTACTCTCGGCTAATCCATCTTCTCTTTTTAAGAAATTGTGTAAACCAGTCCTATTAAGAACTTGGCACCCAGCTTATATTTATCTTTTTTATTCTTAATTTAATTCAGCTATTCTTCTCATCTTTGTTTTCTTCAGTGCTATTTGTGCTTCACATGAAAAAAACAGTGATACCACTAGAGACAAATTGAATGGCTCCTTTCTTATTGGTTTGTAATAGAAATCTTTATGCCTCCCTTTTTTGTCACTCTCTTCTTGCTTCAACCTTAAATTGGGATGGTCAAGCTTCCTAACAGGTTTTCCTGTCAAACTTCTCATAAATTTATTTTTCCCTACCACTCTCTGCCCTTAACCTTCCACCATTCTCCTTAGTAAGATTTTACAAATAAATCTTGATTCTAAATGTTTGCTGACTAAGGAAGATTTCGTGGCCTTTTAGTCTTCTTATTTTAGTGACTGATTTCTATCAGTTACATTCCCTTAGGAAAGTTTCTACATGGAAAACCAGTCTTTCTTTTTTTCCTTTCCATTTCCCAGTTGTTGGTTTCAATAGCCCATTTAAATATATCAAATTGGAGTTGCACCAATACCTTATTTCTTTGCATTTTGAAGATTCTTATTTAGTCTTGAATTTGATCTAACAGCATGGTAGCCTGACTTTATATGCATACAATTGATTTTATTTTCCTTTAAAAAACCCTTACCTTCCATCTTGGAATCAATACTATGTATTGGTTCCAAGGCAGAAGAGTGGTAAGGGCTAGGCAATGGGTGTTAAGTGACTTGCCCAGGGTCACACAGCTAGGAAGTGTCTGAGGACAGATTTGAATCTAGGACCTCCTATCTCTAGTCCTGACTCTCAATCCACTAAGCCACCCAGCTGTCCCCCATACAATTGATTTTAAAATGATTCTCTTATCTGTAACAAGTAATTTCTTGTCTATTAAAACATCTATTTCATTTTGGGGGCTGCTAGTCTATGTTCAACAAGTCTGTGTCACCTGTTTTCTTTTTAAAAAAAATCCAAATTTTACAAAACCAAGTAAAACAAGCATTTCCACATACAAAGAAAAAAGGATTGTACATAAATGAAATCATAAATGTCTTATTTAGTTTATTTTTCTTCATGTCTACATAATAAATCCAGTCCACAAGTGACTCAGTTGCTTCCCACTCTCCCTGCATCATAAAAGATACTGTCTGGGTAGGAGATTGACATGCTCATCTAAATGAAGTCTTTCATGTTTTCACTTTTCAGTTCATTTTCTGAAGGTAACATTCACAATTTATTCCTCTAGCATTCATTCTATAGCTGCGAATAATGTTCTCTTGATTCTACTCATTTCACTATTCATTATCTAGTGTAGTTCTTTCCAAGTTTTTTGTTTAAAATTAGCCTGTTCATCCTTTCTTATGGTGTAGTAGTATTATTCTATCACAATTACATACAACAATTTGTTTAGCCATTCCCCAATTGATGGGCATCCCATCAATTTCCAATTCTTTGCCACCACAAAGAGAGCTGTTGTGGATTTTTGGAACATATGGATGCTTTTCCTTTTTGTCCTGATCTCCTTGGGAAACAGACCCAGCAAGGTATTGTTGGATCCCAGAGCATACACTGTTTTGTAACTCTCTTGGTGTAATTCCAAGTTGCTCTCCAAAATGGTTGTATTAGTTCACAGCTCAAGCAACAGTATATTAGTGTCCCTATTTTTCCACATCCTCTCCAACATTTGAAATTTTGCTCTTTTGTCATTTTAGTCAGTCTGATCACTATGGTATAGTATCTCAGAGTTGTTTTGTTTGGAATATCTCTAATCAGTAGTAATTTAGAGCATTTTTTCATACACCTATGTATGGCTTTGATTTCTTTATTCCAAAATTGTTTATATCTTTTCCTCACTTATCAATTGGGAGATTGCTTTTATTTGACAGAATTTTTAAAAATTATTTTAGATATGAAACCTCTATCTGTGAGGCTCTCTATAAAACTTCCCCCTCGATTTTCTGCTTTCCTTCTGATCTTGGCAGCATTTGTTTTGTTTGTTCAAAATCTTTTCCATTTAATGTACTCAAAATTATCCATTTTACATTTCACATTACTCTCCATCTCTTTTTGATTCATAAATCCTCTCCTCTCCAAAAATCTGATAGGTAGTAGATCCCTGTTCTTCTACTTGTGGTACCTCCTTTTATGTCTAGATCATGTATCTGCTTTTATCTTATTTTAGTGAATGGTGTATGGTGTTGGTGTATACCTAATTTCTATCAAACTAGCTTTCAACTGTCCCAGAAATTTTTACTAAATAGTGATTTCTCATCCCCTCAAACGTGGATCTATGTTTTTGTTGAAAAACAAGATTACTATTATATTTTACTGCTGTTTGTTGTATGTCTGTTCTGTTCCACTGATCTACCTTTCTATTTCTTAGCCAGTACCAGACAGTTTTGACAAGCCGCCCATTTTCTTGAAGAAAGTATTTATGAAACATTCTCATGAGGATTCTATACAATCTACAAGGTGTTATGTTTTCTCATGCCTCCTCTTGAGCCAAGTTTTCCAGCATATTTGTTTTCCTCTCACCATTCTCCCAGTACTGAACACTGCCTTGAAGTATTAAAGAATATATAAAATCTAATTTGCCATGAAGTATTAATGAATATGTAAATTAACTTTAAGATTTAATCAGATTCTTTATAGAATTATTCTATTTCTTCATCTTCTGTGATAGATACTGATGCATAAACTGCAATGATCTCTATGCCAGTCTTTTTGGAAATTTTCATCAAGAATATTGATTTCTGGAAAAGTTAACCATGTATCCCATGACAAATTTTTTAATATTGCTTTTGGACATGGGGAAAAAAACCCATCAACCGTACCAATGTCTTTATTCATCTGTGACCTGTCATCCATTTGACTCCAGTTTTCTTTATCCTTTTGGCTCCACTTACAGCAAATGTTACCATTACTGCAGAAATGAGGGAAAACTGCATAGGAAGGAGAACCAGATTAGATTTTTGTTTGTTTCATGAGTTGCCCTGGCCAATTAATTTATCATAGAATTAGAGAATTTATAGTTGGAAAGGACTTTGGTAGAAATCCAGTTCAACATCAATACATGAAAACAAATGTTTTTAGTTCAATATACTTGATGAGTAGTCACCCAGCCTCTTTTGAAGGAGCTCTAATGAGGGAAACCCACTATTTTGCAAAGCAGCCCATTCTCTGTATGAAGAATTCTCCTCCCCGTCCCACCTTTGACAATGAGCTTAAATTTGTCTCTTTGAAACTTCCACTCATTACTTCTGGTTCTTTCCTTGAGGACCAAAACAGAACAAATCTAATTCCTCTTTCACATGACATCCTTCAGATATTGGATGAGTTATTATTTCAGGGATTTAAGGGTCTTTCTTCTTTCCTGCCCTTGACAAGTACCCACTGATGGTATTTCCTTCCACTATGAGGTACAGGTTATTAATACTCCAGTTTCATTTAACCACTTAACTTCTGTTTGTTCCTACAAAGAGGTATTTATGTAGAACACTTACAAAAACCCATATCTTTTGTTTTCATATCAAATCTAAGATGGAAGAATGGTAAGGGCTAGGCAATGGGTATTAAGTGACTTGGCCAGGGCCACATAGCTAGAAAGTGTTTGAGGCCAGTTTTGATCTTAGATCCTCCTCACACTAGACCAGGTGCTCTGTCCAATGTGCTAGCCGCCCCTAGAAGATTGAACAAGAATAAAAGTATAGAGAGTTCTTCCACATATCCTAAGGACACATTCTCTCCTCTACCATCTTGATCTCTGGGGAGAGTAGACTTAAACTAAGGTCAATTCCTACAAATTCTTCGTTCTTCCAAATTCAAAGGCTGAGCAAATCCTTTTTTCATCTACCTCTGAATTGGATTCTTAAGGTCATTCTGAAAGATCACTCTTTGCTTCTCATATGTTGTAATTGTACTTCTGTAGCTGGATTGGAGTAGTAGATCCAGTGTTGAACTTGAGGTCAAGAAGACTTAAGTTCAAATCCTGCCTCTTGTATCAATTGTGTGACCTTGGGCAAGTCACTTGATCTCTTTCAGTTTCCCCATATGTAAAAAGAGGACAAGAATAGCATCTATCTTGTAGTATAATGATTAAATTAGGTAAAAAATATAGAGAGAAAGAAAAAAGAGTAATATAAATATTAAAGTATTATACATTACTGATTTTTATTGTTGTTGTTATATATTTCAATGGACTGACCAATATTTAATAATTTTTTGTGAGTTTAGTAGTTTGCCACAAAACACAATTTAATTCAAGTTAATAAACATTTATTAAGTATCTATGGTGTTCTAGGCATTAAGCTAAATATTGGGATACATAAAGAAGCAAAAGACAGTCCCTGACATCAAGGAGATTGCTTTCTAACGGATCAAGCCCAGTCCTATATTTTTAGAAAATGGCTGGATGTCAGAGTCTCATCCTAATCTTTATTATAAGGGTGAAAGGATAGAAAGAAACCTAAGGGGAAAAATTTGAAACCAAGGGACTTGAGTATGTGAAAGGCACAGACATCAGATTAGATCATGAGTATTTAGAAGACATTTCAAAAGAAATTTTGGTATTCTTGTTGTGGAGAAGCAGTCAAAAATATAATTCTTTCAACTCTAGCTATTGTTCTTGAACTTAGAGTCAAGAAAATCTGGATTCCAATCCTTCTTTAGACACATCAGCAGTGTGTCTTTGCTTGGGATAGTAAGGAGATGGTAAGAAAGCATCAAGGGGGCAGCTAGGTGACTCAGTGGATTGAGAGACAGACCAAGAGATGGGAGGTCCTGGGTTCAAATCTGGCTTCAGAAACTTACTAGCTATGTGACCCTATACAAATCACTTAACCTCCATTGCCTGGCCCTTACTGCTTTTCTGCCTTGGAACCAATGCATAATATTAATATGATTCCAAGACAGGAGGTAAATGTTATTAAAAAAGTGTATTAAACTGCCCTTGATGAATTCAATCTATATATCCATATGAACGACCTTTGAAAAGTGAAAGAATTGGCAGATATGACTGCTGAGTGACTAACAATGATATTTGAAAGATTATGGAAAAGGAGAGGGACCACAAAAGTGGAGATAGCAAATACACTGAGCATGACTTCTATTCTTGGGAAAGGTAAAATAATAGTTGGTGAACATTTAGAAATGCTTTTAAAAAGTTTGTCTTTTTCTTTGACATGTTGCAAAAGGTGATTACAAATAGCCAGCATGGCTTCATTGAGGACAGGTCATGTCAGATTAACTTAATTTTCTTTTTTTGACAGAATTATGAAGCTAGTAGTTAAGGAAATTGCTATGGTATAGTTTACCTAGATTTCAGCAAAATTTTGGTGTAGCATTTCATCCCAATCTGGTGGAGAAGATAGAGAGATGCAGACTAGATAATAACATAGTCAAATAGAATCAGAGCTTGTTGGTGGCCAAACTAAAAGAAGAGTCATTGTCATTAGTGTTTTACTCTCAATATAGCAGGAAGCCTCTAGTGTTTCTGCCCCCCAAAGATCTATGTTTGATCTTATGCTGTGTAATATTTTTTATCAATGACTTGGATAAAGGCATAGATGGTATACCCCCCAGATATGCATATGATACAATGTTGAGAGGATTAGTTATTGCAGTGGATGACCTTTAGGATCCAAAAGGATCTCAAGAGGTCAGAGTATTGGACTGAATCTATTAGGAGGAAATTAAATAGGGAAAAATGTAAAGTTTCACAATTGGGTACAAAAAGCCAATTTCACAACTACTTGACTGGGGCAGGATAGTTAGACAGCAGTCATTGGGAAATGATCAGGGGGTTTTAGGAGACTATAAAGGCAACATAAATAAGCAATATCATAAATAAGCAGTGGCAGCCAAAGTGTTAATGCAATCTTGAACTACATTAAGATCAGAAATTCCAGGACTAAAAAGATGAAAGTCTCACTATACTCTGCCCTCACCATATCTCATCTGGACTATTGTTTTTACTTCTGAGTGACTGCTTAATTGGAGAGTGTCCATGTGGTAAAGAGCTGAATCCATGTTCCTTGAGGATTGGTTGAAGAACTAGGCATATTTAGTCTGGAGAAGAAAAGACTCAAGGGGGAATATGATAACTGTCAAATATTTGAAGGACTATCATGTGCAGGGGTGATTAGAATTGGGTTGTTGGCAATTTCTGCCCATTACTTTTGGTTCAGTTCTCTGGGGCCAAAGAGGAAAATTCAAGCTTGATGTTGGGAAATACTTCCTAACAGAACTTTCCAAAAACAAAATGTGCTGTATAGTGAGTTGGAAGCTGTTAAGCAAAGGCTGAAAGAACCCTTGCCATGAATGCTATGGGTGATGGTGGTGGGGTCAGGGGAGATTCCTTCTACATGTGGTTTGCATTAGATGACTACTGAAGTCTCTTTTAACAAATTCTGTGATTTGGTGACTTAAACACTCCGAATTTCAGTTTTCTTATCAGTAAAATGAGGCTAATAATAATAATACCTAATCTATAGCATTGTTGTGATAATCAAAAGAGATCATAAAGTACTTTGCAAATCTTAAAATGCCATGCCCCACGTAAGCCATTAATATTATAAATGATAACTATGGAGAAGATCTGAAAAGAAAATTTCCATTAATAAGGTAAAAATGAGTAAGGCTTTACAGTGGATGATACTAACTGAGTCAATATGGTGGCAGGAGCTGGGAAATGGAAAACCTGTCAACTTGACATATTATAGATACTATCATGGTGTCTTTATGTCAGCAGCAAAAGAGGAGACTAGGGACCCATTTGGAAAGTTAGAGCAAGGCGAACTAAGGTCCATAGGAGGAAGTCTGAATGAGCAAAGCAAAGGATTTTTGGACATTATCCGAGTAGAGAAAGAAAAAAGAGGCAAGGGCTGGGGAGGGTGGCATGGGAGTGCATACTCTGCAAGGCGGCTTTAGAGAAGCTGGGTCAGAGAAGTTTGGTCCACTGGAGATTATGGAAACACACAACCCAAAGAACATGAAAGATACATGAAGATGACCAAAATACAGATGCAGAAAAACAAAAGGAGCTGGCAGCAAATATGCAATAAAAACTGCATTACTTTGGTAGCCTTGTCAGCACCCCAGAGAAAAGTAAATAATGTTCTCCTAACGCACTATATAAAACTTTTTCGTTCTCTTTTGTTCCTTGCTAGCTCTTGGAGACAATTTTGCTTTTCCCAAATCTGATTTGATTTAAATCTCCTGTCTACTCAGTTATGTCTTTCTTTTACCACCTATACTCTCCAGCCATCAAAAACTGAGAAAGAAATATTTTAAAGGAAAATATTCCCTTTCCCCATCAAACTTCCAAATATTTTATAGCAATTCTTTTTTTAGGTAGCTCAGCTCTTCGTGCCTTTATCTCTGTTCTTTTATTTCAGAATAAATTTTGGAAACAAGAATATGTTCCAAATGAACTTCATTTTCAAGTACCTTCATCTTACGCCCTCCTTATGCTTCCGGCTTCTCTCGCCATCAGATTGCAATTGACGCTTGCTGGGTCTGTAATGATTTAGAAGAACTTCTTTACTGCTCTTATCTCTGAGGTTTTTACTCAGCAGGCCCTCTCTTTGGCTCACATGCCACAGCTAGTGTCTTTTTTGTTGTTATAACCAATGGAAAGAATAGCAGAAATTGACAAGTCTTTTGCCATTTAAATTAGATCTTGTCATTTGTGATTGAAGTTACTTGAAAGCTACTTGCTTTGCCACCTTGAATTGATTGTTCACTCATAGAGCACCAAAAAGGAATACAAGATCTTTAAGTCATTTAACTATTTCTCAGTCCTTCTTTTTCGCCCTTTTAAATGTGGGGACACAAAAGCAGATTTAATGGTAATTCTTTTTTCAGTCCCCCTGCTTGCTGCTGACTTACCACATAAATACTCATTTAGAAAGCATATCCTGCTAAATGATGGGGAAAATTGATGCAATAATCTGATCACTTGAATATTTCCAGTAAGCCTCTGAATACCCTAAAACAACATATATAAGCACATACACAGCCCACTCACAATACACGCACACACTACAGGCACAAATCTAGTCAGTAGTGTCAGACAGAAGATGAGGATTTTTACAACTTTGTCATAACTGATAAATGGAACTTAACAGGAAATCTATATCCTGTGCTGATGCTTCTTTATTTTCACACTGAAAATAATTCCTAAAAATAAGAACCAACTATAAAATGAGGCTCTTCTCAGAAGAAATAATCATGGCATACATAAAAATGTATTCTGGGGATTATTCATTTTAAAGGAGATTTTGCTACTGGGTGAGATATTAAAGATGCTACCTTCACAGTGTCCTTCTCCTCTGTACTTAAGACTTATATAGTGCTACAAGTAAAAATCTGACCTAACGAGCTCTGATGATTTCCATGTTTACAAAAAAAATGGTACATGCAGTCTTTCATAGACAAAGACAATGCTGCTTGTCTGTCTTCCCAGGTCAGTTAGAATTTGGTAATTTCTTTTAACTGATAAGTGAAACTTGGAGAGGAATATAGAGATATATTGTTGGTATAGTGGGGAGAGCATCCTGGACTTAACAATGCTATACTAATAAAAAGCTAGACTTTTAAAAAAAATTGTAAGGATCCTTTAAAAAATTTTCTCAATTACATGTAACATCAATTTTCAACATACGTTTTCAGAAATTATAAGGTCCAAATTTTCTCCTTTCCTCCCTTCCCTCCCCATCTCAGAGATGCAAAGCAATTTGACCTGGGTTATTATACATGTGTATAACATGTGTGAAAACATACTTCCATATTGGTTATTGTTGAATGAGAATGCTCATATAAAAGTTGGTCTTTCTCTGAAACTTGCTATATAGTCATAGTGAAGGTTCACACTAAGCTTCCATTTCCATGTCTATAAGATGGGGAAAACAGCACTTGCCTCTACCTCACATTATATTATCTAGTGGCAGAGTGAGTTGTAGATAGTTTGGCAGACCTTGAATTAAAAGGATCTGGGTTCAAATCCTGACCCTGACACATATTCTAGATCAGTGATTCCCAAAGTGGGAGCTACCGCCCCCCTGGTGGGTGCTGCAGCGATCCAGGGAGGCAGTGATGGCCACAGGTGCATTTATATTTCCTAATAATTGCTATCAAAATTAAAAAAATTAATTTCCAGGGGACTAAGAAATATTTTTTTCTGGAAAGGGAGCTGTAGGCCAAAAAAGTTTGGGAACCACTGCTCTAGATTATTGGTATAACTGTGGACAAATGTCAATGCTTAGGCATTGACAAAGGCAAGTGAGACTATAAATTTCAGATGTGTTGCTGATCTGCATTAACAGAGGACTTTCAAATCCTCTAAAGGTGAAATCAAGGTCTACATGAAAAAAAGGTCACAAATAAAAATCTGCCTCAGAGCTTTTTGTAAACTTTGAAGTGTAATAGAAATATAAACTGTTATCTACCTCATAATGGTTTTTTTTAGGAAAACTCTTTGCAAAATGTCTTATCCCTGCAAGCTATTATTATAATGACCTAGTAGTAAAATCAAGAATAGACTGTCCTGCTACTTCCATGGAATTCTTTTCCTTTCTGGTGCTCCTCTCTTCCTTAGGTTTCATTAGGAATCAACTCTGTGATCTATTCTATCTCTCAGGTGACTATTGGTTTCTGCCAAGATGTTAACATTATTTAGAACTGAGATGATCATAATTGATGGTAGAGGTGATACCATCTAGATAACAGAAAGCATTCCCCCTCTTCCTCCCATGCCTGATGCTAGCCCCAATCTGGATATAAATATAGAAACAAGTCAAAGACCCATCCTACCACTGCTGACATTTTCTAGTCACTGAGAAGCATGAGTCACAATGGATTTAAGATATTTAATTTTTTTATTGAACAAAATTTTCTTTTCTTTTCCTCTTTGTTGTTCAGTTATTTCAGTTATAGTTGACTTTTCATGACCACATTTAGGGTTTTCTTTGTAAAGATACTGGAATGGTTTTCCATTTCCTTCTCCAACTCCTTCCAGATGAGGAAACTGAGGCAAATAGGGTTAAATGACCTTCGTAGGGTTACATAGCTAGTTCTGAGGCAATATTTGAATGCAGGTCTTCTTGATTCCAAGCTCCTGGTGTTCTAACCACTGTGCAACCTTCCACCTCCCCAAATTGCCCCTTCTCCCAATGAAAAAAAGAGAAGAAAAACAAAACCCTTTTAACAGATATACGTAGTTAAGTAAAACAAATTCCCTCATGGCTCTATGCAAAAAAATGTATGCATCATTCTGAAATATGAGTCCACCTCTTCTCTACATTCCCTCAGCATATCCTTCCCCTTTCTCCTCATGGAACCTGATAACTTCTTGGTGATAGGATAGGGGGCTATTTGCTGTTTCCTGGGTATCTTTTTCCTCACCATTTGTTCCTTCCCCATGATCTAAATCTCAAAAACATCTGTGAAGTTAACGGAAAATATATTCATATATAAATTATATTCATAAGAGGAGGGTTTGGGAAAATGGAGAAGGTAATAGGTCTACTGCCCTCTTCTCTGGTCAGACCATATCTGTAGCATTATGTTCTTCCTGAGTCTCATATTTTAAGAGAAATATTCTCAAATTGTAGTGTGTCCAGAGAAAAACAGGCTAGGATGATAAGGGTACCTGAAACTATGCCACACAAGGACCAGTTGAAAAACCTGAGGCTGTTTAGTTTGGAAAAAAAGCAGACTTGGGAGGATGGGATTGTGATAGCTATTTCCAATCTTAGAAAGACTGTTATTTGGAAGAGGAATTCTTCTTTTTCTTGGTTCCTAAGTGCAGAACTAAGACTATAAGGTGGAAGTTGTAGGCAGATTTCAGTTTAATATATGAACTTTTTGATAACTGTTTATACTCATTCGATGATCTCATCAGCTCCTGTGGACTTAATTATCTTCACTTTGAAGATAATCCTCAGATCCATTTATCAACCCTGGTCTCTCTTTCCTGAACTTTAGTCCCATATCATCCAGTGTTTGTTGGACACCATTGAACATTTGGAACTAGATTTTCTGTGGCACTTAAAAATTAACATATACATGAGAGAACTGATTATCTTTCCCTTCTCACTCACCCCTTTTCTGAACTTCCCTATGAATGACAGCTATGACATCATTAGTCCAAAAAATTAATCCCTACAAGTGGTCAACTGTTTTTGAATTTGTGCTATTTTAAGCTATAATTATGTAAAATATGGTAATTGGTCTAGCCCAGTGGAAATATATTTGCAGGTCAAATTCGAATAATGCTACCACTTCAGAGGATTCATTCTCGCTGAGACCTAGCTAAACTCTTGAAGGTGCCATCATTTTTCTAGTCACTCACAACCTGACTATCCTCCTGATTCATCCCACTACCCTCTTACTACATATCCAGTCAGTTGCCAAATCTCATTTCTCTATTTCTCTCATGTTATCCCTTTTCTCCACTCACAATTACCATGCTAATTCAGGTCCTCATCACCTCTCTCCTGGGCTATTGCAATAGCTAATTAGAATCCCTGCCTCATATCTCTCCCCACTCCAATCCATCCTTCATGCTACTGCCAAAGCGATTTTCCTGAAATGCAGATCTAACCATCCTACCAGTCAATACTCTCGGTCTCCCTGCTATATTTGGGATCAAACAGAAACTCCTCTCTTTGGAACTTAACACTCTTCAGAACCTGTCCTCTTTGTAGCTTTCTAGTCTTTTAACCCATTATTCCCTTTCCTATACTCTGTGACCTATCACTCACCTACATGGCATTCCTTAAATGTGATGTCCATCTTTTTTTCCTTTATCTGGAATGTTCTCCCCTTTCATCTCTAACTCTTAGAATCCCTAGATACCTTTAAAAATCCAAGGGCCACCTGGCCTTTTCCACTCCTGCATGTAAGGTTATCTTCCATTTGCTTTGTATGATTTACATTTGTTTACTTAATTAGAATGTAAGCTCTGTAAGGGCAGGATCTATTTTTTCTTTATATACATCGAGCTTGGCATAGTACCTGAAACATATTTCGTGTTTAATAAATGCTTACTGATTGGTAGATCATAAGTGCTCTTAAAACTGATCAAATGGGCTGTATCGTGAGGAAATGTGTTTCTTATTACTACTATTATTCAAACAGAAACTGTCTAACCATTTGTCAAGGCGGTTTTAGGGGGGCATTCATGTATTTCAAAGAGGATTAGGTCAGATAAGGTGGCAAGCTCAGGGAGAAGGGTAGCCAAGCTGTTTTAAAAGGTCTTGAGTTCTTGCCATATGAGGGTGGTTTTCAAGAACTGATGAAGTTTAACTCAGAAAAGAGAAAACTCAAGGAATAGAGTATAATCTGTCTTCAAATATTTGAAAGAATGTCATATGGAAAATCCTATAATAGATCATAAGAGCAAAGGTTAGGATCTTAAAGACCAACTAGTTCAATCACCTTATTCTACAGATGGGGAAACTGAGGCCAAGAAATGTTAAGTGACTTTTCCAAGGTCACATGGATAGTAAATGACAGAAAGGATCAGAATGCAGAACTTCTGGATCTACCACTAGCTCATTTTCCACTGTGTCATGCTGCTCCTCTAGTTGTCAGCCTCTATCAGAAAGCAAGTGATCAGTCAAGAGGGAGACCAACATTATCCAACTTTGTCTGGCTCATCCAGGTGGTTAATTTGTATTATTCTCCTGAGGTTTCCCATAGACCTTGTGGTTTATTAGTCATGTATCACCTCTCCCTCAATCCTTGCTCAGAAATTTAAAATGCTAAATATGTAGACTGGTTTTTTTTAAAAAATCATTTATTTATTTATTTTAGAGTATTTTTCCATGGTTACATGATTTGTATTCTTTCCTTCTCCTCCTTCCTCCCCCCTCCTATAGTATAGGTTTTACATATATCATTGATCAAGTCCTATTTCCATATTATTTATATTTGCTTTAGAGTGATCATTTAGAGTGAAGACTAGCTTTTAAAAATCTATTTCAATTTGAAAAATGATGTTCATATTTATATGACTGTGACCATAATTTCTAGGGCTCTTCTTCAGACTTTTTGGACTTTCTTTATGTGCCCTAGAAATCTCTCCATCCTCAAAACTCATTCCATCTTGGATTACATGCATCAGAAATTACCTTCTACCCCTTTAGTCTCTTCCTCTAATTCCTCCTGGAATTTCCAATTTAAGAAGGATGCCTAGGCCAGTCAAGTCTTTGTTCTTCTCTGTTTTGTACTCCTCACTATCCTGGATTTCTCTACCATTTCCTGAAGCAATGATATTTTTCTCTTTCCTAATCCCCCTCTACCTTTCAGATTTCTTTTACTTTATTGTATTCCATTAGAACATAACTTCCATTAGGGCAGGGACTGTCTTTCTGTTTATAGTTTTATTCCTAGAACTTAGTATATAGTGCTTGGCACTTAAGTGCTTAAATGTTGACTAAGACACACAAATCCTCCTTTGCCCCAATCCTTCTTCCATGGTGCAAGTGATTTGGGATTAGGCATCTCTTTTAAGGTATTTTGATTCAATGTTCATCACTATGTCCTGAATTCCTCCTTCCTTACATAGATTTCTCATTCTCCAATTAATTTGCTGATTTGTGCTTGGAGAGACCCATGGATAAGTACTTTGTCTAATTATATTAGACTGTGTCTCCATCTGTCCAGTACCATTATTGGCACTTTGTAAATGTTAGAGGATCACTGTCTGACTTTTGAAAAGCTAAATAATTTGGCCAGAATGATTTTTAGAGCCAATCATCTCCCTGTCCCCACTTTCCTTTCTGCCACCTACAAAGGAAAGAATTGAAAAGAATAATTACTTTCGAAATATCAAAGGTCTTTTCTCCTGGTATTTTAGTGAGATAGAGGCTGAATCTTAAGATGTCATCAAATTGAAGAAGATTTTTTTGAAAGACTAAATTTCTCCAGACAATAGAGTAACCACTTGACACGGCACAGGCTAAGTGCAGAATTGCTGTTCCCAAGCAGGTTGGAGAGAGCTTGGGCTTCCCAACACTCTTTGGAAGAAGTTGTGGCTCATAAAATAAAGTAAAAAGTGCTGAAACTAATGCCTAATGAAAATCAGCCTTTTGTTCTATTATGCATTGATGAAGGAAGTCCACATGATCATTAGAATGACTGAAGTTTGAATTCTGTTTAATGAATATTACATTTCTACCTATTAAGGAGGAATTGCTGTAAACTATATGTGAACCCAATTTCTGCCATCTGTGCCATTTTTCCTTCAGGGGTTCTAAGAGTCAGCTCTTGTGGGACAGTGCCTAGTATAGAAAAAGAGAGTCTCGCTGCCCAAGAGCAGCAGCAGGCAAGTGAGGGCAAGACGACTCCCTTAGATTTGTCTTTCTGTGGGAAATGATGGATAACTCCAAATGCTTCTAATAGGTACTCCTTTGGCTCAGTTCCTACTCTAATGCCACATCCAGAGGTGGGGGAAGACTCTGGCCTCTTGGAGACTGCTGGCAGGGTGCCAGCCACTGAAGACTTCACAGAATCAGAGACTTTATGAATTGGAAGGGCTTTCAGTGGCATCTAGTCTGATTCATCCCCAGAAAAGAATCCCTTCTATAATGGACCTGACAAGAGGACATCCAAGCTTTTCTGGAAGACCTCTAATGAAGGGAAACCCATTATATCTCAGGTCAGCCCATCCCACTCACTGAGAGTTCGCATTATTTGGAAGTATTTCCAAGATATTCCTCTGCTACTTCTATCCATTGTTTTGGGTTTTTTTACCATCATGGCAGGGGTTTTCTTATCTTAGAATCCAGGAGCTTTCAAAAAAATATTGTAATAACTGTACAATATAACCTTTATAATGCTATGTATTTGATCATTTTCTTGTTTAAACCCTCATCTTAGAATCGATACAGTGTATTGATTCCAAGACAGAAGAGTGGTAAGGGCTAGGCAATGGGGGTTAACTGACTTGTCCAGTTAGGACACAGTTAGGACATGGGTAGGAACTGTCTGGGGCCAGATTTGAACCTAGGACCTTCTGTCTCCAAGCCTGTATGCTGACCTACCCAGTTGCCTTAGGGGCTTTTTTTTTTTTTTTTTTTTTTTTTACTCTTACCTTCCATCTCGGAGTCAAAACTGTGTATTGGCTCCAAGGCAGAAGAGTGGTAAGGGTAGGCAATGGGGGTCAAGTGACTTGCCCAGGGTCACACAGCTGAGAAGTGTCTGAGGCCAGATTTGAACCTAGGACCTCCCGTCTCTAGGCCTGGCTCTCAAACCACTGAGCTACTGAGCTGCCCCCAGGGGCTTCTTTTTTGAAAAAAATCTAGTATGTAACTTTTTAAAAGCTGTTTTTCTATAGTACCTACTGTCTGAACTCTACGCAAAGGTTATTTAATTATACCATGTTTTATGTTCTTATATTATATTTTGTCTTCCCAAGAGACTCTAAGATCCTTGAGGGTTAGAGCTGCATCTCATATTTCTTTTCTAACATAAGCTTGGGCCAGCTCTAAGGAGATAAGAGGCGCTAATTTAAATGAGAATGATAGCCATTTATCAGTTTAAGTAGAACCTTTAGCTTAAGTAGGTCTAGATTACAGTTTTTGAAATATGAAAATATTGATGAGGAGACCTGCATCCCTGCTAGAAAATATGAGGGTAAAATTCCTACTTTTGAAATTAAAGCCCATTACAAGTCAAGTCAAAAAGAATTTATTAAGCCATTTTATGTGGCAGACACAATGCTTTTACCATAATAATTATAACAAGAATTCGTAATGCTATAATCTGTAACAATTCTTGATGTTTAATAGATTATAACATTAATGAAACACTCTTTGCATTTGAGTCTCACAGCAACCTTGTGGAGGTGTGGTAGACTGGTAGGAAAAATGGTCTTAGAATCTGGAAGAGTTGGCTTCAAATTCTGCCTTTGATATACACAGTCCATGCTGCCCTAGTCCAAGTCACTGACCCTTGAAATCTCCTGAGCAACTCCTCTGGACTCCATGTTACAGCGTAGAGTAACTTGGAGAGAGTTCGCTCAATCAGTGAAATCACAAATCTGTTTAAAAACAAATAAACCCAAAACAGATAAATCCAGACAACTCTCTAAGGTAAGTACCATAGTTTCTATTTAAGAGATGAGGAAATTAAAGCATGAGAAAGTAAAAATTATTTGCTTAGGTTCATATCAATTAATTTTTTTTAAAAACCCTTACCTTCTGTCTTAGAATTGATATTAAGTATTGAATCTAGGGCTGAAAAGCAGGCAAGGGCAAGGCAACTGGGGTTAAGTGACTTGCCTAGGGTCATGCAGGTAGGAAATGTCTGAAGGCAAATCTGAACCCAGGACTGCCTGTTTCTAGACTTGGCACTCTATCTACTGAGCCACCTTCATGGTTGAAACAGGATTTGAAGCGGGTTCTTTCTGATTCCAGGTCTACCACTCTATCTGTTACACTGCCTATGATGGTCAACATGGGACCAACATTATCAAATCTCTTATGAACCTATTTCCTTTTTTTGCCCAGATTTTAGGTCTTCCTGAGTCCATTACTAGTTTCTCTTATGCCCTAATGTGTTTTTGAATAGCACATTCATTTTCTCCGTGCTACATGTCTCAGTTTGGACTTCAGATAGACACACACTTTCATGTGTTTCTCCTTATTTTCATTTCATTTTTCTCTCCCTTTTTCACCCTACAATCAAACTTGATTTTCATCAGTGTATCTGTCTCTTTTTTCTTCCTATTCTCATTCTTCTTTTTCTTCTCAAGACCTATAATTTTTAAAAGGATCGGAGAAATCTTTTATCTTCTTTGTTTTTGTCTCCATCTATATTTGAGGATATAAATGAAATAAACCAATTATTCAAGAGCTTTTTTCTCTTAATCACCTTTTGGACCATCTGAGTTTCCTGCTGATATCACCAGAAAGCAGTCTTTTAAGAAAGGTTCAATAAGTCACAGTTTCCATCAGTCTGATCAGGCTATGGAAGAATTTTCATTGTATAACCCTGACTTTCTCCCTAAAATTGATGAATACATATACTTTTCCCCTGCTAGTTTAAGTAGTCAATTATAATGAATTCTGCTTTGACTTACGATTCTCTAACAATTTTAACCTAAGTTTGGTTATTTTCTTATAGAGTGAAACACCTAGTTCCAATTAGCATGACTAAACTAGCTCACTCCATCACTTTGCACATATGTGTGAGTGAGTAGAGGGTAGAGAATTGAACTACTTTCCAGTCAAAATCTCCCTGAGTCTCAGTTTCCTCATGTATAAGTCAGGGATAATAATACTTAGAAGACTTATTTCATAGAGTTTCTTTAGGCAAACTACTCTGTAACCTTTGAAGAGGTATGTGACTATTAAGAAAGAAAAAAATGGCGGGACAGGAAGAAAAGCTTGCATCTTGATCCAACTTTGAAGTTTTCTAGTTATGTCCCTTCGGACAAATAACTTAACTTCTATGAACTTCAGCTTGCTAATTTATCAAAACAATGACAATACTTCTAATGAAGCACTCAGGTCTTTCCTCACGTGTTGGGGGCCCCAAAACTATTTTGATTTCAAGGTACTCTATGGGAGAGCATGTACTCAAAGCTAGAGTTCATGTGCCCCAGTGATGTGTTTCTTTTCATATACCAACGGGAAAGGCTACATTAGTTTAATGCAAAAGATATTTATTATGTTATCTTTACTTGAGGAAGGACCCTTGAAGTTACTTACTCTAAATCTTAGCATTTTAAAAATGAGGAAATGAATCCTCGAGAAATTAAGGATCTTACTCAAGGTGACCCAAATTTTAAGTGTACCATGTATTGAAGGTTCAATGGTAGTGAGCCTCTCACAGGGGGAGGGCTAAAATTCTTTTATTTTAAAGAGCTTAAGGCCATGACAGCTGCAGCTAGAAATCCAGCAGATAATAACAATAACTAGCTTTTATTTAACATCTTAAAATATATTTTTTAGTTTGATCGTCCCAACAACTCTGTAAGGTAAGCACTATTATCACCCATTTTATAGATAAAGAAACTGAAGCTAAAAGAGATTGAATTGTCCAAGGATACACAGATAATAAGTGTCTGAGGCAGGGATCAAAATCAGGTCTTCCTGATTCCATTCCAAAACTCTATATGCCTCCAGATCTATGCAGATGCTTAAGCAGACATGATTAAATCGATCCTTTTGACTTTCTGCCCTCACTCAAGCTATTGACCCAAGCAACTATCTCAGCCACTATCTAGCTTGGGGTTGCGAAATTAGTTTGGATGTCTTTCAGTTCATTTATGTGAGGATATACTATGTCCTCTAACCAAGATTTTAGGGGCTCCACCCAATAGAATTGCAAAAGAACTGCCTATATGGCTAGGATGATGAGATTGTCCTTAACACACTCTCTTTCCACAATACTCTTAATTAGCCTACAAATTAATTTGGTGGCAAAAACAAGAGGCTAGGTAAAGAGTAACAGGGTACCAGACTATCTTAGAACAGGAGTGTGCTGGAGCCAATTCTCAAAAGCTGATTGTTAAATTTTCATTATAATCATTTATACCTTAGAAAAAGAAAAATATCATGGCTTGCTTTATTGATTTGTTGATTGTCTAGTCTTAAGAAAGTAACGGAGAGTGTTAATAATGCAAATTTAAATCAAAAGAATCTTCTGCAGGTTTTTTGGGGAGCAGGTTGTTAAACATTTACTTACTCAATGCTGCTTCTGAGCCTTTGTTCTAAATTATTATCTTTATTATTCATAATTTGACACAACAATATCATTACCTTTTATTAAGCAGTCCTGAAAGATACAAACTGTATTAGTCCCTCTATATACTATGCTTCTCTCAGAGGGCTTTTGCGAGACCATATAAGTAAAGGCATAAATAAATTCTTCTTTAAGGCATTTTAAGAACACATTTCTTTTCTAACTTGTGAATTTATTTGCCTAAATCGAACATGTTAGGAGTGATCATGTATCTCTTAAGGCACCTATGAGAGGGGTGCATCCCATTGAAATCTGAAGAGATAACCTGGAAATAAAGCATATCCCAGTGGAAAAGGCATATTGAAGCCTTCCTTGAATAGGATTCCTCTCCCTCTCCAGTAGCATTCACTCAAGTTATATTTCTGCCATATTATATCGATCATAGATTGTCAGGCAACAAACATTTATTTAGCTCCTACTCAGTGTCCAATATGGTACCCAGACACTATGGAGAATTAAAAATTGCAGTAAATGCAACCCTTTTCTTTGATGCACTTAAGATCTAATTGAGATGGGGCAGCTAGGTAGTACAGGATAGAGCACCAGGACTGGATTTGGGAGGACCTGGGTTCAAATGTGACCTCAGACATTTTCTAGCTATGTAACCCTGGGCAAATCACTTAACTCTGTTTGCCTAGCCCTTTCCCTTCTGTCTTAGAATTGTCACTAAGACAGAAAAAAAGAGTTATTAAAAATAATCTAATTGAGAGGACTGATTGAATAAGTTAGTTTTTAATTTTATTTTTTAATTTAATTTAAATTTAACTAAATAAATTAGTTAAAGCAACTAGAGAACATTTTGAGTTTTAGAATTACTGTACATATCATTTTTGCGTTATAAGGGATCTCAGATCTTAGATGAAGAAATTGAGGCTCAAGGAGTGGAAGTCAGGGAGAAGTTCAAGATCATAAAGGTAGTAGAGTAAAAATTCAGGTCCCCCAACTCCAAATCTTTCACTCTGGACTCTATACAATTATCTGGATAATGAAGGTAACATATAGTTCTATTTATACCATTAATTAAAAAAAAACCAAGTATTCAAATTCTATTTTTTGTCTCATATGTTCAGCATTTATATGTTATGAGTGTCAATACACAGTTACTGCTTCAAGGTAGAGGCAGAATTCTCTAATCATTTTTTGATAGGTTGACAAAGGTTACATGCCATTCTTTTTTTCCCCCTAAAAATAATAATAGCTAGCATTTATTCAGGCCTTTGAGTTTTGCAAAGTGCTTTACATATGTATCTCATCTGTTACTCACACCAACCCAGTGAACTAGTGCTATTATTATCTTCATTTTACATATGGGGAAACTGAGGCAAACAACAGCTTACATGACTTTGGCAGGATCACATAGCTAGTAAGTGTTGGAGTCAGAAATCAGTCTCTGATTTCCTGCCTCCAAGTCTAGCACTTGATATCTTATACCATGTAGCTGCCTTCACAGCTCCTATCAGAGTCCTTAAATATGTAGGTCCCTCCCTTAAACCACTCTGCATCATTTTCTTTTCCTCTCCTCATTTACTTCTTATGTCATTCCTCTTATTCATCAATATTTTCTTTAGAGACTCATCCACAAAAGCAGTTTTCGCCTGTGCCCACATTTAGGTAATACAAACAAGGCAACCGAACTGAGAACATCCTTACAATCTACCATAAAAAATACCCTCCTTTCCCAAGGACATTTGGGGCCATTCTGACCCATTTTTTAAAAATTAGCAATTTAAATTTCTCTTCCTTTTATGTATCCAAACTCTAGAGTCCTTGTGCATATAAAATTCCCATTAAATTTAACAGTAACTCTGGACATGAAATATATGGTCGCTGACATTTATGTATGATGTGAGAGAGCTGTGTAGTGTCTGGCGTTTTATTTCTGCTGCTGTGATTGATTTAAATCTTTTGATTTCTGGATCATTTTACTGCATTTCAATAACCATTATTGTGGCTGCACTAGAAAAATGTTCATTTTTGCACTTTTTAAAAAATGCAGATGCAATTCTGCATGGTCGGCTGCCCATTTCTCCAAAGACTGGGAATGTTTTGTCAGTCACAGAGCTTTTGTGTCATCCTTCTCCTTATTCTTTATTAGTTCTTTCTGCTCCTCAAATAGTCCTTCCTTTCTGTCTACTAAATAGGTCACCATCTTCTTTCAAATTCCTCCCGAAAACCTATTTGTCCTTTTCAATAGCATTTCTCACGAAACAATCAAAACACCTTTCCTCCCAGCTGAAAATAAGCAACCTCTCACCTTGGAGGCTGAACCAACTCCTTCTCAGGTTTATTTTTAAGTCATTTGGGGGGTGGGGGGAGGATTGGGAAGGAACTCACTAGGACCCCAAATTCCTAGGGCAGAAAGGATGACCATGCCCTTCTAGGAATCTGCATCAGGTTCAGGTCATTGCTAACCTGTTAGGAAGAGCAAATATTAACGGTAGGGGAAGCTGGCACAGCTCCTGTGGCCCCTCTTCCAGGTTTCACCCCTGGGAATTAGGAACTGGGTTCTCATTGGCAGAAAAGAGGCAAGCAGGGGGCAGCAAAACACTTGGTTAATTGGCAGGACCCTTTCCCCCCCTGACAAGGAGGTAGGAGAATTCTGAAAAGTATAAGGAAGCGAAGGAGACAGCTGTCAACAGTGGGAGGAAGGTGATAACAAGCTACTTACTGTACCTTCTCAGAATGTACAGCTTAAAAAAAAAGTCACCATGGTTTCCACGACTCAGAGAATTTAGAGTTGGTTTCTGAGTGATCTGGTATCCCAGGCTTGGAAAGGATATACTCGTGTGCAGGTTGCATTCAATAACATTCAATAAATAGGGTGAGTATCACTAATTCTTCCCATGGATTTTTCTTAAGCCCTGCTATTTTATTCACATGAATATTGCATCAGATTGCGAGACTCTCAAGGGCAGGGATTGTCTTTTCCCTTTTTTTAGTATACTGGCACAGAGTAAGTATATGAAAAATGCTTATCAACTGACTTGTAGGGAGCTAAGATAAAGCATAAAAGTAAATGAGATGGGCATATATTGCATGGTACTCCCTTCTTCCTGGCTTTTCCCTCACCTCCCTCAGAAGAGTCCCCAAGCCTCCAGGCTTCTCCCCCACTGCACTTGGAACCACTCGCCTTCTCTCTCATTGCCTGCTCATTCCTGACTTAAAGTCAGGAAGACCTGGGTTCACATTTTGCCTCTGATGCATAGCATTTGTTCAGTCAGTCAAGGAATAAGTATTTATGGCCATGTGCCAAGAACAGGTGAAAGAAAGCCAAAATAGAGAATATTCCATGCCCTTAAGGAGCTTATAGTCCTAGAGGAGACAACGTGGAAGTCTTTGTTACCTTGTCTGTAAATTTTCATTAATGACAGCTATAGCACTAATCTCAGAGGATGGAGGGAAGTGATTTATTAACCTTAAAGTGCTATATGAGTCATTATTATTTTAATTTTATTGGGAAAAGTAACTGTTTTTCTCATGAAGAAGGCAGAAAAGGGAAACTTAAAGCAAGGAAGAATAAGAGAAGAGACAGAGGGATAAAGAAAGACACAGAAACAAAGAAACAGATGTGTGTGCGTGTGCGTGTGTGTGCATGTGAAGACTCAAAGTGGAACATGATAAAGAGGCAAAACAAGATTTAAAGATATGAGCTTGAATTCCTCTGCTTATGCTTCAAGTTTCAGAATTTAAAACCTGATGAAAAATAGCTCATTGTTAGTGCAAATGAAGAAAGTTGCAAAGCATCTTCTATGCCCCAATTCCTCCCATCTTGGCCTGTGCTCACATCCAGTAAAAAAGAGAGCAGAGAAGGAGAGTGGATACTCTGCAAAAGCCATTCTGAGATTAGAAGAACTAATTATAAGTCAATAAACAATATTTTGCTCTTCATGAGAGGATCACACTAATGGTCATATATGTGCTTTTATGTGCTCAGAAATGGCTAGCGAGAGCCCTACCTGGAAGTCAGTACTGACGTCTGTTCCTGAAAGAAAATAAATGTAGTCCTATTCTCATTTTTAATTTTCATAGGAGATCTTAGTTTCTTTCCATGAATTCCTCTTGCAGTCACACAAAAATGTAACAGATGTTAAGAGTTCTACTATGATCTTGAAAGGCAGTACAGAGGTATACTGGATAGAATCCTGGACCCGGAGTCAGGGAGACCTAGATTCCAATTTCATATCTCAAACTTATATGTGACTGTGGGAAAGCTGCTTAACCACTTTTAGTCTCAGACAAAATTTTAAAACTTATTTTCTTAATTGCAGAAAAGTTTCATTTTGTTAGTGAAAATGGAATTTTTCACATTGATGAAATTATAGATCATTACATTTTTTCTTCATAGGTCATTTTTGTGTAGATTGGAATATTGGCTATCATAATGAATCCTTTAAGACTTTTTGCCTCTGTTAGATATTATTTCTAAAACCTTTGTTTCCTTTACTAAGATCCTACTCAGATGTCTTTCATGTTTTATTTTTTAAATTGTAACATTTTATTTAATTAATTGATTTAGAATATCTTTCCATGGTTACATGATTCATTTACTTTCCCTTCTTCCCCCCTTCCCCACCTCCATAGCCAATGAGTATTCCCACTGGGTTTTATATATGTCATTGAGGATCTCGTGTTCTCAAAGGCAGTGCCAGTGGAGAGGGAGCTCAGGTAGAATTATCCTGTTAAACTAAGAAGTCCCAATGCTTGACTACACGGTAATTGTTCTAGGACCAGTCAAGTAAAATTTGGAAATGCCCATCACGAGAGTTTTTATTTTTGCACATTAATTTATGGAGATCATTTATTAAAATATGAAGGGATTGTGATCCACTTCAGTGAAGTGAATACTCACATCAATAGAATATAAACTTCTTGAGCGCAGGCAGGACAGTTTTCTCACTTTTGTATTTGTTATCTCCAGCACCTCACTTAGGGACTATCACAGAGTAGCCAATTACTCTTCTTCCAAAACAAAGGTCCAACAACAATAACAGAAAAAATGCCCCTTGTTTGATGGTTGATCAATTAATGTATTCTTGAAGCACTGATATAAATATTGCCAGGTGTCAGTGTTGTACCTAAGTTAAAAATACATATTTAAAAAATAAAACATGTTAGTTGACATTCTGAGAACCCATGATTCTTTTTTCATGCGTTCTCTGTCTATTTGATGCAGATGGCAGTTCCTCTGTGCCTTAGCATATAGTTTGTCCTACTCTGGTCAAATATATATAGATTTAAATTTATATAATAGATTTAAAAGAAATAAATATATAGATATTATAAATTGTATTAAATTGTATATTATATACTAGATTATATATTATAAATCATAAATAAATATATTATAAGTATATAGATATTTAAATAAATAGATTTAAATATATAGATATCAAAATAGATAAACTTAAGCACCATGTAATAATATAAGATATTTTCATGGTGCAAGCCAGCTTTAATCATTTATGTAGAGTTTAAGTGTTTTCTTACCAATTCACCTTGGACTTTGGAGTCACGAAATGAGCAAAGAGCAAGCTTAGGTAATTNGATTCTTTTTTCATGGGTTCTCTGTCTATTTGATGCAGATGGCAGTTCCTCTGTGCCTTAGCATATAGTTTGTCCTACTCTGGTCAAATATATAGATTTAAAAGAAATAAATATATAGATATTATAAATTGTATTAAATTGTATATTATATACTAGATTGTATATTATAAATCATAAATAAATATATTATAAGTATATAGATATTTAAATAAATAGATTTAAATATATAGATATCAAAATAGATAAACTTAAGCACCATGTAATAATATAAGATATTTTCATGGTGCAAGCCAGCTTTAATCATTTATGTAGAGTTTAAGTGTTTTCTTACCAATTCACCTTGGACTTTGGAGTCACGAAATGAGCAAAGAGCAAGCTTAGGTAATTTACCTGTGTTATATCTGAGCCCTGAGTGGTTTATTTTTCCAGCTTAGGCTTTTGGGTCTAATCAGGGAGAACTTGGTCATTTTTATCTCCCTGCTTTCAAGCTTCCTCTTCTTTATTCCAATGCAGTAGAAGAAAAAGAGAGAGGGAAATAATGAAAGATATCTTGTCTCTGACCCATTGTTCCCAGGCCTGCTGGTTAGCCAGTTTTGGGTAGGGGAAAGAAGGGATGTCTTACCTGTTTGGAAAGTGTCCATTACTAAAAACTCTACCTGTGCAGAGTGTCATGTATTTGGGAAGGAACTAAGCTGCATGTGATCACCTCCTTTGCTGATGGGAACCTATCAAATTGTCTAAAGTATTATTATAAAAAGCTGGCCCACCCTGAAATCTGGGGTGATATCCAGTGATCAGCCTGTCAATGTGTTGCTCCCTTAATGTATTTTTTAACGAACTCCTTAAAGTTTCATGCTCCTGAGATTTGCCTCGTTAATCACTGTAAAAGCCCCAAAAGGGATATAATTTTTCTTTCAAAAGAAAGAAAAAAAATTGCATAAAGCATTCTGTTCCTGAAAAAAATGAAAAAAAAAGCTTTTATTTCTCTAATCAGAAAAGGGTCCTTTTTACTTTATCCTTCCCTCTCCTTACCTTCCCATGAGCTATTTAAGGCCTTTAGTTAGTTAGAATGAACTTTTGCATATAATCCTTGTTGACTTCTCTAATATTCTGTTGTTGCTAATGGCAACTGCTAGGTACACTTCCTCAGATATAATTTTTTCTAGACAACATTGTTGAAGGATCTGCATCCTTTATGCAGAAAAGAATGCTGAGAACAAATATAAGAGAGGCTTTCCAAGAGATGTTTAAACCTGTTTATTTACGCCTACCTTGATGCCTTCATTCAAGCTGCTGGTTGCTTTCCATTTCTGGGCTGCCTGAATTTTAGCATTGGGAAAAGTGATTACATAGTGAGTTAACAAAGCAAGCTATGCAGTTTATAGGATGCAATTCAGTTCAATTCAACCAAGATTAAGTAAACTCTTGCTAAGTACAATTGATAAGTCACTGTTTTAAGGGCAGAGTGGTAGATAAACATTATATGGGACACGATTTTCCTTCTTCTTATAGTTAGCAGCCTTTCCTGATTATCCTCAATTCAAATGAAAACCAATAGCTTTTCTATATATGACAAAGGTGACCAAAAACCCCCTGATTTGATGGACGGAGGCCATTCCCTTAGAGAAGACCTACATTCTTGACTTCTTGCTGAGCGTCAGGTCTTTTCAGAAAGACACAGAGAACTCCTGATTGGTGAATCTAACTTGTGATGCTAAAAATGACGACAGATGAAGTCAGAAAGTCCATGAAATGAATAAAAGAAAAGAGATCCACCTTCTTTTCCAAGCTTTTCTTTTCCTTGGGATTCTATAAGCAGAAAAGGGATTTTTTTTCCTTTTGTCTTTCTCCCTCCAGGATTTCCTGTAGCAATGAAGCTTGAAGTGCAAACACATGGCCACAGGAACGTGGGAGATGTTCCTGTGTGGCAAATCACAGTTAGGAAATTGGGGTTATGTGACTTGTCCAGGGCTCCATAGTTAGGAAGTGTCTGAAGCTTGATTTGAACCCAGGTCCTCTCGACTCGTGATACATTTGTAAAGTGGTTAAAAGTTCATAAATGCTTTCCTTACAAATATCAGTACTATTATCTTGATATCACAGAGGAGAAAATTGGGGTTTAGGGTCCACTAAATGGTATAGTATATAGAATACTTGGCCTGGACGCATGAAGACTTGAGTTCGAATATTTTGAACTCAGATATTTATTAGTTTGGGCAAGAGGAGTTACTAGTTTTACCTTGAATAAGTCATCTAATATCTATCTGCCTCAATTTCCTTATCTGTAAAATAGGGATAGTAATAGCACCTATGTCTCAAAATTATTGTGAAGATCATTTGAAACAAAACTGTATTTGTAAAATGCTATGGTAAGTCATCATTATTATTATATTTTCACTGTGTCTGAAAATATAATCTAGCTATACCAAATCGAAGCACAGAAGACATTTGGGTTTCCCTCACCTATGAATCATAATATGTCAGGCTTTGGAGAGTCAGTAAACTAGTAATAAGTTCCTCTAAGAGGAAAAAATATGGTCATCTTTAAAAGAATCAATAGTCTGAGTCAATTACTGAAATAGGTTAACTGCCATGGAGTATCTGAGGATTTATGCCATGTAAACAATGGTCCACAGACTCCTTCAGTTATAATAGTATATTTAATTATAATTACTTTTGGGTAAAATGGAAAGATTTGGATTAGATGCTAGTACAGAAGCAGTCTCATTATTTGCCCTTGGGCTACATCTGTAGTAAAATCTCCAAACTTTTTTAGATAGCTCTTTTATTGGAAAAATTCTGTTGGCCCAAGAGCAAAAGAACTATATATTTCTGATAACATGGCCCTTTTTAGCGGGCAGATGAGTGGTCAGTGGATTGAAAGCCAGGTCTAGAGAGGGGAGATCCTGGGTTTAAATCTGTCCTTAGATACTTCCTAGCTGTGTAATCTTGGGCAAGTCATTTAACGCCCATTGCCTAGCCCTTACTGTTCTTCTGCCTTAGAACCAATCCATAGTACTGATTCTAAGATGGAAGGTAAGAGTTCTTCTTAAAAAATGACGCTTTCTAGATACTTTGATGGTCTATGATTTCAATGATTCCCTCTATTAAGGCAGGTTGAAAACCTTCCATGTTCTCTTATCTTTTATCCTGTGTGACTTATGGATTCTGCCCCATGTCAACTCAATAATCTCCCATTGGATGAGGGAAGCAGCATGGCACAGAGAAAGGATTCTAGATTTGGAGTCAGAAGACCTTGGCTAAAGATCTGTCTCCACTATTTACTGTCTGTGTGACCCTGGGCAAATTAATTTGCCAATCTGAGTCTCAATCTTCTCATCTAGAAAATGAGAGGCTTGGATTACATGGCTTTGGGCATCTCTTCCAGCTCTAAATCTCTGGTTCTATGAGGAAGAGAAGAGAATGTAGAACTGCTGTTGTCATCAGAGTATACTATAGACCACTTGAACAGAAAGAGGATATAGATGAGGGATTCTAGAAACAAATCATGAGCCTGGGAAAAGAGGATGATATAGTACTAATGAGGAATAATTATTTACTAGATTCTAGATGTTTATCTAGATACTTGATACCTTCTGATGAAGGCAAAGAAGCTAATAACTTGTTATAATTTTTTAACCTTTCCCTTCTGTCTTAGAATCAATATTATAAGTAAAGGCTAGGCAGCTGTAGTTAAGTGACTTGACCAGGGTTTAACAGCTAGTAGTATCTGAGACCTGAATTGAACCCAGGTCCTCTGGACATCAAGCCTAGCTATTGTATTCATTGAGCTGCCTAGCTGTATGTCCCCTTCTACCCACTGCCATCCCCCCATCCCTTATAATTTCATCTTTTAAAAGATTAAGGAATCACTGTTCTGGACCTGTTACTTATCAACCATGGAGGAATCAGTTGCTGAAGCTGAAACTATGGGAACTTTGTGGGGAGGGATAGGAGGGGAGAAGTGACTACTCTATCTTAGTATCTGGGACAAAGGAGACCAGGCACAGAGAACCACAGATTTTCAAATAACAGATTTCCAAGGCTTCATTGAATGATAGATAATAGTCCCCATAGCACCTTGTACAGGGTTCGAGTGGAGTGAATCTCAGTGGCTGAAAGGGAAATCACTCCATGTAGAAGAAGCTCCTAAGGATGATATTCTGAAGAGAAAACAGATGATCATTTGTCAGGTATGTGTTAGAAGATATTCCTATTAGTTATAAGTTGGACTCACTGAATTCTAGAATCATCTCCCTGAGATTCTGTGATTCCTGGCTGGCCACTGCTCTGCCCCCTTCACAGGGCTGGTCTGGCAATCAAATAAGATTAATGGACATGCAGGCACTTTGTAAGGTATATGGCACCTCTATAAATATAATATATTGTTTTTGTTGTTATTGCTGTGAAGCAATCAATGATGGCACAAAGTCAAATAATAGTGGGATAGGTTTGGACAACATAAACATAAAAAACTGAAAATGAATGTAAATGGCTTTACTTCCTACATTTTTATTTCCTCTTCCCTCTTCTCCTCTCCCCCCATGTCCTGGGAAGGGAAGGGAAGAACTCTTTGCATATAGTATCCACTCTATGCCAGGTATTCCACTAAGTGCTTCTTACAAATATTATCTCAAAAAATGTCCATGCAGTCTGGAGTTGATAGTATATACCATACAGAAATAACTTAGGCTATCTCTGAATCATAAGAATTTGATTAGGGAATAACTAGCCATTGATTATCTTTTGTTTTAAAGGGGAGGGAAAGCTGGAAGAGGGAAGGGAAAGGGTGGAAATAAAATTCATATAGTGCCTACTGTACTAAACACTTGACAAATATTATCTGATTTGATCCTCACAACAATCTTGTGAGATAGGTGCTTTTATTATCCTCATTTTACAATTAAGGAAATTGAGGCAAACAGGTTAAGTAACTTGCCCAGAGACACTCAGATAGTAAATGTCTGAGGCTGATTTTGAATTCAGGTCTTCCTGAGTCCAAGTCTAGTGTTCTATCTGTTGTACCACCTAGCTGCCCCTCACACCAAGCTTTCATCTTAGTTTAATAGACCCCCTTTTAGTGATGAAAGGGAAAATCTCCAATGACATTCCTTAATCCTAGACATTAACAGTCCTGATTTCCCTGTGACCCTAAAAGGTTGGACCCCTCTCTCTCATCTTGCTCCCACAATTTATAGATAAGATAGAACAAGTTTCTTTCTGCTATAGTTCCTGTCAAAGCTGACACAGGACCAATCACTTAGCTCCAAACACAATGGGAAAAAATCCTAGGGAATTATGCTAAATTATAAATAAGGATGAATAATGATGTGATCATATGACCACTTTGAGATAAAAGTCCCCCCTGGATTTCAGATCATTATCTTGTTCTGTTGAGCTATATTGAGCTCTGCTGTGCTATATAGTATATTTCTCTGACTTCCTCAGAACCAGACAGGCTAGTCTGCTAACCACCACCATTAGCCTCCAATCAGATGCTATCTTTTTGCATTCTTTTCCTTAAAACTCTTACCTTCCATCTTTGAATCAATACTGTGTATTCGTTCCAAGAAAGAAGAGTGGTAAGGGCTAGGCAAAGAGGGTCAAGTGACTTGTTCAGGGTAACCCAGCTAGGAAGTGTCTGAGACCACATTTGAACCCAGGACCTCCCGTTTCTAGCCCTAGCTCTCAATTCTCTGAGCTACCCAGTTGCCCTGGTCTGATGCTGTCATTGTGTTCTTAGTGAGTAACACTAGAGAGTTTCCAGAAGCAGCAGCCCCCAGAAGCTGGCCGGCCACTTTTATGTCTTTACCTGGGCATCCTGTATATTGGTAAATGCTTGTTCCTGTTGGGCTAAATCAACCTAGCCTTCTAGGTTAGCATCAGGGAACATTAAGCTTCTCATTATGCTCAGCAGAGAAAAATGGTCCCTGTCTGTTCTTTGTACTTTCCCTCGGCCACTATCCTTCCGCTGAAAATAAAAGTCTGGGTCCCGATTGGTTTCTCCAGGAGCACTTCCTGTTCTGCTATACTTAAACTTACCTGCCTTGGATCATTATTCCTGATAGTTAAGGGGTAAAATAAAAGACTCTGAGGTCCTTCCCTGCTGCAAGTTCCCTCTCCTGATTTCTGCTTTCCTCTTTTTATCTCCAACACTTAGATTTTACAAGAGACCCATGTAATTGAGACACAGTATCTCATATTTAATAGGTAATTAATAAAAAAATCCTTTCCTCCTGTCTTAGAATCCATATTAAGTATCAATGCTAAGACAGAAGAGCAGTAAGGACTAGGCAATTAGGATTAAGTGACTTGCCCAAGGTTATACAACTAGGAAGAGTTCATGACTCCAGGACTGCTGCTCTATTCAGTATGCTACCTAGCTACCCCATAATAGATATTTTTAAATTTGAAAGATGGAATAGACATAGAACTTCTCTGCAAATTAATTCCAGGTAATGATGACTGAATGAGCCACATGGTTATTGTGGCTCGCCATTGCTCTTTTTGGGGCCCAGTGTACCCCTTCTCCACAAATTTAATAGTTATTCAATTTAGAAACTTCCCATAAAGCAAATGAACATTTCCCTTGGGACATAGTAACATTTCTTTATTGGCTGCTAAGTGTTGGAGGGGATAGGATTTTGGAGTGAGAAAGACCTGAGTGCCAATTCTGTTTCAGACACTTACTGGCAGAGGTGAAAAAGTGTTCCATGAATGAAAGAAAGCCAGAGAAAATGCCCAGAACTAAGAAATGGAATGTCTTGTTTGTGAAACAGCCAGGAGGCCAGTATCATTGGATTGAAGAGTATGGGGCAAGGAGTAAGGTGTAAGAACACTAGAAAGGTAGGGTGGAGCTAGGTTTTGAAGGGTTTTGTATACCAAGCAATATTTTCAATTTGTTGCTGGAGGCAATTTGGGAGCCACTGGTGTTGGGGGTGGGGTGTGTGATGTGATATGATTGGACATATGCTTTAGGAAAATGAACTTTAAGGGGTTAATAGAGGATGGATTGGAGTGGGGAAAAATTTAAGGCAGGCAGACCTGCCAGCAGACTATTGCAATAATCCAGGCATGGGAGGATGAAGCCATCACTACAGTGGTGGTACTGTCAGAAGAGAGGGGGCATTTTGGAGAGATGTCACAAAGGTGAAATTCAAAGTTTTTGATTGTGTGCATAAAAGACTAAGAGGATAGTGTTAGCTTCTATATTACTAGGAAAAGGAGTGAGATAGGGGAGAGAGTTTAGGAGGAAAGGTAATTAAGTTCAGTTTTGGACATGTCCAGTTTAAAATATTTACTGGACATTCAGTTCTAGATGACTAAAAGGCAGTTGGAGATGCAAAATGGAAAGGTCAGCAGAAAGTTTGGAGCAGTGTGGGTAGATTTGAGAATCATCAGAGTAGATTTGATAATTGAGTCCAGAAGCTGATGAAATCACCAAGTGAAGTAGTAGAGAGGGGGAGAGTCAGAGAACAGAGAAAAAGGGCTAAGACAGAACTTTGAGGGACATTTATGGTATCTGGAAGAGGATCCAGCAAGAGACAGAAGGAGCAGTCAGATAGGTAGGAGGTAAACCAAGAGAGAGTAGTGTCTTGAAAACCTAGAGAGAAGAAAGTTTCAAGGAAGAGAGAATAATCAAAAGTGTCAAAGGCTGAAGATAGTTCAAGGAGAATGGGAACTGAAGGAAAAACAATGGATTTGATAATGAAGAGATCATTAGTAAATTTGGAGAGAGCACTTTTGGTGGAATGATAAAGTGAGAAGTCAGATTGAAAAGGGTTAAGAAGAGAATAGGAGAACCACCATTGGGTTTGTACCCCAAAGAGATAATAAGGAAAAATACATATAAGAAATATTTGTAGCCATGCTCTTTGTGGTGGCAAAAAATTGGAAAATGAAGAGGTATCCATTGATTGGGGAATGGCTGAACAAATTGGGGTATCTGATGGTGATTCAATACTATTGTGCTAAAAGGAATGATGAACTGGAGAATTCCCTGTGAACTGGAAAGACCTCCAGGAATTGAGGCAGAGCAAAAGGAGCAGAACCAGGAAAACATTGTACACAGAGACTGATATACTGTGGCACAATCGAATGTAATAGACTTTTCTACTAGCAGCAATGCAATGATTCAGGACAATCCAGAGGAATTTATGAGAAAGAGTGCAATCCACATCCAGAGAAAGAACTGTGGGAACAGAAAAGCAGGAGAAAAGCATATGTACAATCACTTAGCTTGATGGGGATATGACTGAGGTTTTGGCATTAAAAGATCACACTATTGCAAATAATAATATGGAAATAGGTTTTGAACAGTGATACATATAAAACCCAGTGGAATTGCTTGTCAGCTACAGGAAGGGGGGAAGGAAGAGGGGAGGGAAAGATCATGAATCATGCAACCATGGAAAAATATTCTATATAAATACTTTTTTTTAAAAGAAGAGAATGGAAGGAGAGAAATTGGAGGTACCTCTTTTATACAGCCTTTTCAAGGAATTTAGCTGTGAAGGGCAGAAGAGATACAGGATGGTAGTGGAGATGGAAGGATCAAGTGAGGTTTTTTTTCAGGATAGGAAAGACATGGAAATGTTGTAGATATTAAGGAATGAGGCAGTAGTCAGGGAGAGATTTAAATAAGTGAAAGAGGAGGGATGCCAGAGGGACCAATGTTTTGGAGAAGATAGGATAACTTGAACAAGTTGTGGGGTTGGCCTTGCTATGGAGTAAGGCATCTTCATCGTGAGATACAGAAATGAAGAAGGAGATACTAATGGAAGGCATCTGAGTGATGAAGAGATGAGGAAGATGGGAGCAGAGGAAATTAGTGACAAATAACCTCAATTTTTCCTGTGAAATGGATCTCAGCAAAGAAGTAATGGGAGAAGGAACCATGGGAAGTTGTATGAAAGATGAAAATATTTGGAAGAACCACTGTGGAGATAGTGAATTGACAAGAGAAATAAAGCACAATTGCCTAGCAGCAGTGAGGACCCAGTTGAGGTTGTGCAACATAAATTTGTTTTGAGCCCCATGAGAACAATTGGGTGATTTTCTCTACCTCTGTTCAGCAGCATGTGTTTAGCAGTGAGAGTGGTGAATGGTGGAAGTGATCCAAAGCTGAGGTTTAGCAGGAAAAAATGAATATGAAATATGATAAAGAGGTTTCAAGAGAGGAGGACAGTATAGAGTTGAATTGTTTCACCAAGGAATCAAGATGGGGTAAAGAGGAGAGAGTTGCTAGGGAAAGGGAGATGGTCTGAGAGAGAACGGAAGGGTAAAGGGATTGGAGATCATGGTGCAGATGAGAAGTAGGGCTCTGTAAGGGAAAGCAAAGGGAGTAGGTGAAAAGCTAATATGGATGCCCAATTCATTAGTGTTTACAAAACTCTTTTCATCAATCTAGTCCCTTATCCAAATATCTTGTACTCTGTTACTAGCAATAATGGAGATTAATATGTAGTTTGACTCCTCCTTTTTCAAACTAGTTCTCTCCAGAATCTTTTGCATTTTCTTCATAGTGTTGTTGGAAGGCAAGGAGAAAGCAAGGAACTCAGAAGTTCCAGAATTCAGATCCTCAAAGATCAACTATGCTACAGCTTCTGCAAAGAGATGCATTATACCTTTGGGAAATATTGGTGACAGAGAATTAAAAGTTAAGGCTTTCTGGTCAGATGCTCAGACAAGAGAGATGATGAAGACTGCTGTAGCCTCTAATACAACAGGTAGAGAAAAGTCCCTATATCACTGTTCCTTATATTCTTCCTGCTACTAATCAGATCACATACATTAGGGTCCGACAGAGATTTAGCAGAATGGTTGAATAAGAAATTGTGACTAAATCCAGTTCCCCTTCATACTCTCAAGACATAAACAAATGTTTGCCAAATACAGTAACAGAATAACACCAAAAAGAAAGGTGAAAAAAAAGAAGTCTTCAGAAGGATAATTTTAAAAATATAAGAAACAAATGAGCAAAAAAGAGATCCCAATAAAACAAATGAACATTATGAGTTATAAGAGTATAAGAAAAAATCTCCAGAAAAAGAATAATTTAACAACTACAAATGGATATCAGGGAAGAGAAATAGATTTATTGCAATAACCTACATGGAAATTAAAACACGCTAATAGTTGTAAGGCAAAATATATTTATTAAAATGGCTCTAAGATTTTTGAGGGAAGAAAAATAGAGACAAACACAAAACTTGATAATTTGAAACATTCAATGAAAAATTGAAATAAAGAAGTCATTTCTTTGAGGAACAGAATATCCCAGATGCAGAACAAAAATGCAGACATGGTACAAGAAGTAATAAAACAAATACAAAACACAAAACAATCAGAAAAACTTTTTTTGAACCTTATGAATCAAAGCAAAACCTAAAGCATAGAACTTGTCAAGATAATATGGAAATTATTGATCTGAGAAAAACTTTGGTAAAAATGAGTCTAAATAGCATATTCCAGTTAATCATACAAGAAAATTGAAACAGAGGGCAAAAAACAGCTTGAAAGAACTCTTAGGCTACCATCAAATAGGAGTCCCGAGTTTAACTCGTCCAGAAATACAGTCATGGATTTAGAATTTCAATGTAAAAGAGTTTTACAAGTAGGCAGGAAGAAGAAAATCATGGACTCAACAAAATGAAATTGAAATGTGTGTACTGAAAAGCAAAAGAAAGCAGCTTTAACTCCTAAATTGTCTAGTCTACAAAACTGAACGTACTTATTCATAAAAAAGATGTTTTAAAAATAAAATCAGAGACTTCCATTTTTACCCTAAAAAAATACAGAACCCATGAGGGCTTTTGATGTAAAAATCTACCATGAGACAGAACCTTAACAAAGTAAACAAGCCTTTACAAAATGAAATGAATAAGTGACGGCTCAATAATTACATTGTCTCTCTGATACCTCAACTTAAAAAATGTCATTGAGGAAAAAAAAAGCATGGAAATTGAAGAGATAATATGATAGAAAGGGAAAAGAAAGGAGATGATTAGGAAATAGGTAAAGCAGGAGTAAATTATTTTCTCCCGAGTTTGATCATTACATTTCAATCAAATTAATATAAAGGTTGTAGGAACAGGAATAAAATGTGATTTGTAAACTGTATTTCTCTCTGAAATGGATAGGGAATTTAAATGCATGTGTAGATGTGTTTATGTGTGTATATATCTACAATTTTAGAAAGAGTAGAATTCTAAAATCTGTATGTTGTGTGGAACAGAAAGACACACATATATTGGAGTATTTGGGCAGAAACTAGGATTTAGCTGAAACTTAGCTGAATTTAAAAATAGAGGTTGTGGGCATGAATTTAGGTAAGGTAATAGTAAAAAGAAAATGAAGTTTGGAAAAAAAAATTTGGAGTTGGAGGACATAGATTCAAATTCTGACTCTATCACTTACCACACTTGTAATTTTGCACAAATTGCTTGGTCTTTCTGGAACTTAACCACATCTATAAAAGGCGGTATGGAAAGAGTTTGGACTAGATAAATCCCCAGGTATTTTCCAACATTGAGTCTATTATTCTATGTTTATATTTAAAGGCATAAAGACACCAGAAATGTCAATAAGAATAATATTTAGGGGCAGCTGGGTAGCTCAGTGGAGTGAGAGTCAGGCTTAGAGACAGGAGGTCCTAGGTTCAAACCCGGCCTCAGCCACTTCCCAGCCGTGTGACCCTGGGCAAGTCACTTGACCCCCATTGCCCACCCTTACCACTCTTCCACCCATGAGACAATACACCGAAGTACAAGGGTTTAAAAAAAAATTAAAAAAAAAAGAATAATATTCACTGAATAGAATAAAAACTAAGTGAAAGGATCATGGGAGCATACATTCAGAACTCAAAGGAACTTTAGAGGACATTGACTCCAATCCTTGCATTTTACAGATGAATCACCTGAGGCCTACAGAAATTAAGTGACTTGCCCAGGATCACATTTCTAGTAAGTTTTTGAAGAGTTAATTGAAATGCAAAGAAAGATCTAAGCATTAATAGTAGGAGACTTTAATATTCTTTTGGAATTTGACAAGTGTAATAGAAAGATATATGAGAAGTAAATTATAGACCAACAAAACATTAGGAAAAAATTAAATAGAAATTGAATTTAATTGATTCATAAAGAATATTGAATAATAACCTTAGATATTATGCTAATTTTAAGTTTCATATGCATCATTTCAAAAAACAAATAATACTTTGGGGCATAAATAATTTATTCATAAATGCAGAAATCACAAACACACCATTTATAGATATAACATAATAAAATGATAATTAACAAAGGACACACGAACAGATACAGACCTAAATGGAAATTAAACAAAGATATTCTAATAAGTGAGTCAAAGACCAAATCATAGAAGTAATAAAAATGATAATGGTACAATAGTTAGAAATTTATTACATACACTATAATCTTTAGAAGCAAATTTATGCCGCTGAATATATTAACAAAAGAGGAAACAGAAAACTAATGAGTATGAAGCTAAAAATAGTGGAAACTCAACAAATGTATTATCTCAAAACAATTACAAAACAAGTTTTGAAGAAGAAATCTTAAAAATAAAAAGTGAGATTTTAAGAGAATTGAAAAAAATTAAAAATTGAAGTAATTGGAAATAAAATTGAATAAGATAAACTATTTTTTGAAAGACCTATAAAAATGATAAAACCATTAGGTAATTTGATTTTTATAAGAAAGGAAACAAGAATTATCAAAATGAAAAATTACAAGGGGGAATTCACAATGAATAGAAAATATAAACTAATGTATCAGAAACTACCCAATGAAATGCCAATAAAACTAAAAAAACCCCAAAATATCCACAATAATCTTAATGACTTTAATTAAAAGAACAATAAATAATCTAAACAACAGAATCTCAGAAAATCTCTCACTTTAAATCTGCTTCCCAAGGAAGGAAAAATTCCAGGATCATATGGATTTACAAGACCAGACAAGAAGAGGACAATAAACTGAACAATAAGAAGCTCAGTGAACTATTTAATTATGGACAACAAACTTGATTATCTAAGAGAAAGACTATAGTATAAATGGACAACTCCTCACAGCAATACTTTCATCGCTTTCCTCCTTAGTACTCAATAACTACCCTGTGATTACCATTTTGAGTCTCTGTTTGTTGGTAAAATAGGAGAATAATCCTTATGCTGATAGGTTTGTTGTGAGGAAAAAGCCTTATAAAAGTTCAAGGGTATATTATGTAAATATGAATTATTATTTTTTACCAGACGTGTAATTATATTGGCATAGGAAGCTCCCAGTAAGTTACTTCTGCTACCAATACAGAACAACAACTTTTCTATTATTTATGATTTTAGACTGGTTTGGGACACTGAAATTTTAAATTACTTCCCAAGGTCAACAGAGCCAGGATGTGTCAGAGGTGAGAGTTAAACTTCAATCTTCCCCATTGCATGGCCAGCTTTCTGACCACTCTAACCCTGCTTTTGCCCAAGTTTGGGTTGTTTGGGGTAGAATTGCATCATTGAGGTATCATTATTATCAAGGTCAAGTGACCAGAAGACCACCTCCCTTCAGTACACCTTCTACTTCATCCCAGGAGAACTACATTCCAAGTAAATTGCTTGAAAGGGAAAATTGAAAATGCCGTAGAACTTCATTTTATGTAACTGGTATGTTCCAAGACCCTTCCTGTAATTTGAAATTCATGCAAAGTAGAGAACCTCATTATTTAATATGTATTTCTTATGTGAACTATTAAGACACTTTATGACTTTTCTTAGACTTATCAGAGTTACCAGCATCACTCCTCTTGTGTTTTGGGGCCGTTATTAATAACTAAATTGTGCTAATAAAGCAAAGAGAAGCTCTGCCCTGAAACGAACACAACTTGTTACAAGTGAAAACTTTGGGCAAAGACTAATGTGGGAGCTATTTTTTTGGTGCAAAACAACATAATGGCTCACACTAATGCTACTAAATCATGATTGGACAAACTGCCATGAGACTTTAATTGTTTGGGAAAATGGCACAAATTTCACACATTAATAAAAATTTTTTTAATGTATTTTTCTGACAAAATAAAAAAGTACACAACAACCTTACTTTTCCAACACTAAGTATTGGTTCCAAGGTGGAAAAGCAGTAAGGGCTCCGCAATGGGGGGGGGGGGTGTTAAGTGACTTGCCTAGGGTCGCATAGCTAGAAATGTCTGATAGTAAATTTGAACTCAGGATTCTCAGTTCTTCTAAATATGAGCACTAGAAAGACCAAGTCTTAGAACTCCTTCCTTAGCTTAGTAGGCTTACAAGATGCAGAGAGTCTATCAAATGCCCAGATAACCACAAAATCCAGAAAGTCAGGCAGAGCTCCATAGGGCTGGAAGCAGGGAGAGAATGTTAAGACTCAGCTTGGAAAACAAAAACATCTGTGGAAAGGCAATCTGGAGCACATGCTAAGAGGGCAGAAGAAACCTTGAAAGCTGTCGGGAGGAGAGACAGGGGACTCATGGGCAGTGAGGCAGAGACTGAGACTGTAATAGGATCTGGGAGGGGAAAATGAATACGCATTTTTGGATGGGACATAAAGACTCCTGAGTCATGAGCTAGGGAGGCGATAGTCTGTCTGTACTTGGGTGACATGGTTCTAGGGGAAAGAATATTCAATTTTGTTACCTTTGCAGCAGAAAGATTTAGGATATTGGAGGAGTTTCAGAAAAGAGCCATGAAGAAGAAGGATGATTAGTTTCTGAGGAAAGATTAAAGGAGCAGAATGCCTGTGCTCCTATGAAATGACTATCATAATAGTCTACAATTACAATGCTTGGAAGGTGTAAACACTGCTAAGGGAGGGAATTACTTAGATAGGGTGCAAAGGGATTCAATTAAGGATGATAGAATATAGTTAAGAATGTTTTTCCCCCTCCCCAACCTATTTCCTTTTTGAAAGACTTCCTAGCAGAAAGAAACAGTCAAGAAAGTTTTATTAAGTACTTATCATCTACAAAGCATTGTCTAGGAAAGGGGGTATGAAGATATTTGGAATACATCCCTGTCCTTAAAGACCTTTTAGTCTCCTTGGGCATATGACATATCCATGGATAAAGATGATGGAAAAAAAGGCATTGAATGGCAAATGGCAAATGAGTGGGGAGGGATAGTGATGTGGGAGTTCAAAGTAGGAAGTCAGTTTCCACTGAATTAATGAATCTCTTCCTTTTCAGGAAGTCCTAGAAAAAAAGAGGAGTATCATTTATATTTGTTTTATATCTATTTGGGAAGCTAATTCATGCAGTGGATAGAGTGCCTGGAATCAGGAAGACTTTTCTTCCTGAGTTCCTTCAGACACTTAACTAGCTGTATGACCCTGGGCAAGATACTTAACTCTGCCTCAGTTTCCTCATCTATAAAATGAGCTGGAGAAGGAAATGGCAAATCACTCTAGTATCTTTGCCAAGGAAACCCTAAATGGACTCATGAAGAGTAGGATACACCAGAAAAATGATTGAACAATAACTATGCCCTTTCACTTCTCACCACTTTGCATTTGGCCTTCTGTTTCCATCACTTGGCAGAAACTGTTCTTTCCATCAAAGCTTTCATAGTTACTATTCTATTTCAAAGTCTTCTCAGCTCTCTTCCTACTTCTCTGCAGTTTTGCCACTGTCACTCAGACCCTCTTTCTGAGTACCTTTTCTCATAGGGCTTCTGTGACAGTGTTCTCTCTTTGGGTGTCCTTCCTTCCACTTGACTGACCATTCATATTGAGTTTCACTTGGCTCATCATATGTCCAATGCTTCCTTGGAGTGGGTATTCCTGGGAAGTCTCTGAGATCTAATTCTTTCTCATGGGGTTAAATATCACCCCCAGGTATAGGGATTCCCAAACATATAGTCAGCCCAAAGAGATAACTAGAATGGGGAGATTGAATTTTTGCCTCAAGGCATGGCAATTTAGCAGGCTCACAAAAGATTTTTAGTCTTCCCTAATGTAAAAACAACAGAATTTTAGCATACTTCCTTCCCCCTAATAGCCACCCCCTGGGCAAACATTGGTCTAGCTCAGTTGCCCAACTAGTGGGTACTGTGGGTACTGTCTGAGCGTCTCCTCTAGAGAGGTAAGCATCAAGTAGCTCCTGCTAAGTATCTGTATGGTATCATCCAAATGTGCAGGGTCTGGTTAGTACACAAGATCACAGTAAAGAAATCAAAACTATCAATAAGCACATGAAAAAGTGTTCTAAATCTCTTTTGATTAGACAAATGCAAATCAAAACAACTCTGAGGTACAACTTCACACCTAGCAGATTGACTAACATGACAGCAAAGGAAAGTAATAAATGTTGGAGGGGACGTGGCAAAATTGGGACACTAATGCATTGCTGGTGGAGTTGTGAATTGATCCAACCATTCTGGATGCCATTTTGGAACCATAGCCCAAAGGGCTTTAAAAAACTTCCTGTTCTTTGATCTAGCCATCCCACTGCTGGGTTTATATCCCAAAGAGATAATAAGGAAAAAGAATTGTACAAAAATATTTATAGCCAAGCTCATTGTGGTGGCCAAAAAATTAGAAAATGAGGGGATACCCTTAGATTGGGGAATGGCTGAATAAATTGTGTTATCTGTTGATGATGGAATTCTATTATGCTCAAAGGAATAATGAACTGGAGGAATTCCATGTGAACCGGAACAACCTCTAGGAAGTGATGCAGAGTGAAAGGAGCAGAACCAGGAGAACCATATACACAGAAATGGATATACTGTGGCACAATTGAATGTAATGGACCTCTCTACAAGTAGCAATGCAATGATCCAAGACATTTCTGAGGGACTTATGAGAAAGAACGCTATTCACATCCATAGAAAGAATTGTGGGAGTAGAAACACAGAAGAAAAACAACTGCTTGATCACATGGTTCAATGGGGATATGATTGGGGAAGCAGACTCTAAACAATCACCCTAGTGCAAATATTAATAATATGGAAATAAGTCTTGATCAATGACAACATGTAAAACCCAATGGAATTGTTTGTTGGCTATGGGAGGGGGTTGGGAGGAGGGGAGGGAAAGAACATGAATCATGTAACCATGGAAAAGTTTTCTTAATGAATTAAATAAAATAAAAAAAAACAACAACACAAGATCTCAGGACCCAGCAACATTGCCAACCCATAGGTTGAGAAGGGGTAGTTTGACATTCCTTCCCACCTACCAATGTACCATTTCCTATGACTCCCAAACTCATGTTCATATGTGCATGGGATTCATCATTCTTTTTTCATTAAATTATAAGCTCTTTGAAGACAACTGTCTTTTTGCCTCTTTTCATACTTGAAATGTTTAGCATAGAGCAGGTACTTAATAAATGTTTATTGATTGATGATACCTTTAGAGAGTAAGGCCTGAATGAAAGTTATTTGCTCTAGTGGACTCTGCTAATGATTCTATTTACTGATGGGACCTCTGATGACTCTGAGGAATTTCCCAAACTCACATGGTCACATGTTCATCCAGATGAGTAGGATAGAGGAGAAAAGAAAATCTCTCCATTTCCCCATCAATTTCCCTTCAGTTCCCAGCTTCCCAATTCAACTGGGTTGGCAATTGGAGAACTATTGGCTATAATTCTTCCACCACTAGTCTGGTCTGCCTGCTGGAAATCCAGGTGCCTACCTGGCTTGTTTTGTTATAGATAGGTCTTGTGGTGCATCTGAATCGTCCAGCCAATCAAAAGATGCTCCTGTGTGACATCATTTCTCTTTATGAATTGATCAAAGCCCTTTATTCCTCTCAAATTATGAACTTATCCACACCTAATTTACACTTTTATTTTTTTAAACCCTTGTACTTTCGGTGTATTGTCTCATAGGTGGAAGAGTGGTAAGGGTGGGCAATGGGGATCAAGTGACTTGCCCAGGGTCACACAGCTGGGAAGTGGCTGAGGCCGGGTTTGAACCTAGGACCTCCTGTCTCTAGGCCTGACTCTCACTCCACTGAGCTACCCAGCTGCCTCCTACACTTTTAATTAAGTGATTAAATTTAGCTCCCTGGGCCTTCTGTGGTTACCTTAATTATGGTGAGGGTAGAAATACCCACTTTTATATATATTTTCCACTTAACCTATCTAAACCTCAGTTTCCCCATCTATAAAATGTGGAGTTTGATACTTGTAATTTCCATCCTGTAATTCTAGAAATTTTTTGAAGAAAGTATATCTATAAATGGTAAGATTTTACATAAATCAAATGGTGAGGAGCTACAAGGACCTTAAAGACCAATCAGTCCACACTTCCCCAACTTCTCTTTTTCATTTCTTTATTTTTCAGATAAAGAAATTGATTTGGTCTAGAGATGATTTGATCTGGTCAAAGTCATACAGGGAAACAAAAACAAAAGTGGGATTGTAATCCAAATATTTTGATTTTGAATTTAGCCTCTTTCCATTTTGGAGATCTTACTATCTGCCCTGCTCCTTAAACCCTCTCTCCATTTGGAATAGCACCCTCAGAACTGGATATCCAGAAACCCTGCTCCATTCCCTAGGGGAATGAATCTGTTTAGCTTTGAAATTCCCACCCTAGGGCTGAACTGTTTGGAGAAACAGTGCCAACTCACCTAATCCACTATATTTAACTGGCTCTGACCCATAATTAACATCCCTCCACTAGGACATCTTGCTCTCTGCCCTGCTAGATCTCTTTCCCTCCCCTGTGACTCCTCAGGCCAAAGGTCCTTTCCCTGGTCATTCTTTCCTATCTGTGCTATCTTCCCTATTATAATGAATGAAAGTTTCTTGAAGGTAGAGATTCTCTCTCTGTTGTATTTGTACCCTCAGCACCTAGCACAGTGCCTGGAACAAAATGGTTGTTGAATAAACATTCATTCCTTTTTGCATTTCTACCACCCATCCTGCCTCTCAAAGAAGCTCCTTTATTTCCAGAGGGATTTTTGCCCTAACTATGGCAGGATGATCAGGCATTTTCAGAGTTATCAAGTCTGTTTTTTCTCCTACCACTTCCTCCATCTTTCTTTCAGATGAATATGCCACTTGGTCCACTTGGACACATTTCACTCTAGATGCTTGGCACAAAAAAACCAGCCATGGAAAAGGACAGAGTATCATCAGGCTACTTCACCAATCCCCTACTCTTCTTGGTCCTTCCCTATAAGCCTCTCTGTTTTATTGTGTTTCTCTGTTTCCACCCTGCAAAATAAACAGATTGTTACTGATGTTCTTCTCTTGCCAGGACATTGTCATTGTTTAAATGAGCTCCTGGCTATTAAACACAACACCCAAAACCAGATGTCATTTTGACTTGGTGTTTAATTCAATACTAAAGTACAACAAAGAGGCAGCAGGGAGCTCACAGGGAAGGCAGACTTTGTTCTTTTCAAATAAAATGAATTTCAAAAAAATCACACCACCAGTTACTCCATGAAACAGACCTGCATTTTGCCATGTGCCTTGGATTTGAAGAGCAGATGAAAAGTGCCTCCAAGATGAGGAAGATTGAATAATGTAATTTTAAACACACATCACCAGCAACAGATTTTCTGTCACCCTGATCAATTATTGAAGATGAAATTCATATGCCAGAGAGAAATGAGTGTTGTTATTTAAAGGGAGCAGACAATACTATCTCTTGGTACAGAGTTTTATTATTTAGGGCCAGATTTTCCAATCCACTATCTGTGATTGTCTGCCAACTCTCCAAGCCTCATCATTCCTATGAGTGGTTAGTCATCAATCCATTGCTATCAGAGAACTAAATTTAGATTGGGTATCTAAGCTTCAAGCTCAACTTCCAAATATCTGCTCAGTTCTTCCTTGTTATATGCTTTTAAAAATGACTGTGAAAAAAATCTATAGCATGAAGATTTTCTATTTTTTAAAAAACCAACTACAGTTTATAGCTGGTTCTTGAGAGTGACTGTAATTACTTTTTTCCCTAGATAGCTTCATAAGCCATAGTCAATGCCACAAAACCAAATCAATTTTATAGGCTTCTACTTTGCTTTATTTAACTTTGATATCTCAGTTGTAAATTAGGTTATTCTCAAGTTTTTAACTGGTAATTTGTAGTGTCCCCAGCTCTGAATTTACAGTTAAAACTTCTATGGGATTCAGAACGTTTAGTGGAATTTTTCAGTTAGATTGGGTGACATAGAAGAAAAAAGAATAACTTTTTCATCATGATACTCAGGGTTGAAATCCTGCCTCTTCAGTGCCCTTGGGAATCTCGATAAGCCTATGAATTATGATCGAGTTGTCTGTTCACTTTGGTGGAGAGTGTTTCTATACCAGGAGTTCTCTATACCAAGGAAATAACAGGTCCAGACCAAAAAAAAATAAGGAAAAAGGGGGAAAAAAGGTTTTTTTTCTCCTTTTTTTTATTAGTATGATTGTTACTTTTATATGTAAAATTGCTTCCTTCCCTTAACCAGCCTTGGGGCACCAATGCAGTAATTAAAACATTTAAAACAACCATCAGCATCATGAATAAAATATCAGATTGCTTTTATCATTATTTCATGTCTAAAACTTTAATTTAAATGAGAGTTTGCTTGCAATGGGAGCGCCTGAAGAAGAAGCTCATAATAAAAATATATTAATTTGTAGAATGCTTTAAGATATGCTAAGTGCTTTATATATAGTGCATAACAGGAGTGGGTAGGAGAATCCATCCCTAACCCCAACCCTGATGTCACTCAACAAACTGACTGTGGGCTGGCATGCTCATCCCTGATATGTGCATATGGTCTCATTAGAGACTCAAACATTTCTGTAGGGCAGGTACTATTATCTTCCCTTTAATAGATAGGCAAAGGAAAATCAGAAAAGTTAAGAGAGTTATCCAATGTCCCACAGCTGGGAAATAGTGCCCTTTTCTACGTTACCCTAAAATATTGCATTTTAGCTACTGAAGAGCCAACTAAAATAGATAAATGAAAATAAAATGTGTTGGAATGACAAGAGCTAACTTTGGAAAAATAGAATTTTTAGTGGGATACATCAGACTAGGCCCAGCTGATATGCCTATCTATTTCATTTCTACCTATATTGTCTATTTCCAATTACACATTTACATGTTTGTTATATATATCTATATACATGTTTCAAATTTTATTTTAACCCAAACTCTTCAGGAATGAAGAATGTTCCCCTCCACATAATGGATTCCTAGTACTACTTTAATGAGGTATAAACAAACTAAAAGCAGGGAATTTACTCATTTTGGAACTCTATACCCATCTCTCTTTTTTTTTCTTTTTTTTTTTAAACCCTTAACTTCTGTGTATTGGCTCCTTGGTGGAAGAGTGGTAAGGGTGGGCAATGGGGGTTAAGTGACTTACCCAGGGTCACACAGCTGGGAAGTGTCCACGGCCAGATTTGAACCCAGGACCTCCCGTCTCTAGGCCTGACTCTCAATACACTGAGCTACCCAGCTGCCCCCTATACCCATCTCTCTTGAGACTTCTTTGAGCTTACTCCTTGAGCCTGGGATGATAGTGCAGTAATTTTCTCTACTGTTTATTACTACTGTTATTTTTTCCTTGAAAGCAGGTAATTTTATTTTTAGTTACCATTTAAAAATATTCAACACAACATAATATGTATCATAGCTATAGTATGATATATATGATTTGTTGTAAGTTATAATAAATATGTTTATCCAAGAGAACAGATTCCCATGTTAGCTATGTCCCTTGCCTTCTGGAATATCATATTCCAAGCCTTCTGGCCCTTCAATATGGAAGCTGCCAGATCTTGTATAATCCTGACTGGGGTTCTATGGTATTTGAATTCTTTCTTTTTGGCTACTTGTAGCTTTTTGTCCTTGGCCTGGGAATTCTTAAACTTGGTTATAACATTCCTGAGAGTTGTCATTTGGGGATTTATTATAGGGGGGGTGATCTGTGGATTCTTTCAATTTCTATTTTAGTCTCCACAAGTATCTATGCAATTTTCATGCATAATTTCTTTTAATATGAAGTCTAGGCTTTTTTTTTTTGGTCATGAATTTTTAGGTAGTCCAATAATTTTTAGATGGTCTCTCCTGAATATATTTTCCAGGTCAGTTGCTTTTTTCAATGAGATATATAATATTTTCTTCTATTTTTTCATTCTTTTTATTTTGTTTTATTGTTTCTTGATGTCTCTTGAAGTCATTATTTTCCATTTGCCCAATTCTAATTTTTAAAGACTGAATTTCTTCCATGACCTTTTGATCCTCCTTTTCCTTTTGGATTATTCTACTTTTTGTGGAACTCTTTTTGTCATTGGATTTTTTTGGCCTCTTTTTCCAGTAGGTCAATTCTGTTTTTTTAAAAAAACTCTTTTCTTCATTGGATTTTTGTGCCTCTTTTTTCAGATGACCAATTTTGCTTTTTAAGCTATTTTCTTTTTAAAATTACTTTAATTACTTTTTTTACATTACTTTAATTTCTTTCTCCCATTTTTCTTCAGTTTGACTCTTGGATTCCTTCTTCCCATGCTTGAGACAAATTTCCATCTTTTTTGAAGTTTTGCATGTGGTTGCTTGGATCTCACTGTCTCTTATTGATTCTGTGTTTTGCTCTTTGTCACCATAGAAATTTTCAATGGTTAGAAGTTTCTTTTGTTATTTGCTCATTTCCTCAGCTTTTCCCCCTGTATATTGGGAATTCTGAAAAGTGATGATTCTGTCTCTTCTGCTGCTGGCTTATAGGGCTTTACACTTTCAGCTATTTTGTTCTGGGGCTAGGTCTTCACTGCATCTGTGCAGACTTGAAAGGGCCCAGTGCCATGGACTTGGGGCTCACTGTGGGCTGGTGCCAGGGTCTGGGACTTTAAGGTGTGGGTTCAAGGTGCTCTTTTGTTGGTGTAGCCCAGGTCCTGGGATTTCAAAGTTGGCTATGCTGCCCAGTCAGGGAACCTGGTGCAGTGGGTGGGGGGAGTGGTGGTGGTTGGCTAGCACTCCTCTGTATGTTGTTTTGCTTCCAGTTTCCCCTTATCCCATGAAAATTAATGCTCTCTGCCTACCTTTCAAGTTGTGTTAAGAGAGCCCCCTCACTCTGGGTTACTATTGGATTTTGACTCCTTTCCTTTTGAGGCACTTTTTAAAGATTATTTGGGAAGGATTGTCAGAGTGGTTTCAACTTTCCCTGCTGCTAAGCTTCCATCTTGGTTCTGCCCCTTGACCATACATATTAGCTATGTCCAAAAACCCATATCCCTTTCTTCCCTGGCCCCTTCCTCAAGAAAGAAGATAATATTATATAGGTTGTACATATATCATCATATAATATATGTTTCCCTGTTCATCATTTTGTGAAACAAAACACATATTGCTTACACTAAGGAAAAATTCATGGAGGAAATAAAATGAAGAATGGTATGATTTAGTCTGCATTCAGACTCCACTTATCACTTCTATGGAAATGGATAGCCTTTTCATCAAGAGTCTTTTGGAGTTGTACTGGATCCAGGTAATCTACATCTTCTGCATGGAATGCTCTTCCTTCTTATCTCCATTTCCTGGCTTCCCTGACTTTCTTCAAGTCCCAGCTAAAATCTCACTTTATATAGGAAGCTTTTCCCAATTTTTAATTCTATTTCCTTACTTCTATTAATTATCTCCAATTTGTTCTGAATATAGCCTTTTTATCCTTTTTGTATTACTAAGCTTTAACACAGTGCCCAGTATAGAGTAGGCACTTAATAAATATTTATTGATTTACTGATTTCCACACCCTTTTATAAATCTCTATTTTCTCCTATTTCAAAACTGTCAAATCAGAAATGAATTTCCTTAGTAACTTGGTTGAATGGGCTTCATTTTATTTATTTATTTATTTTTAACCCTTAATTTCTGTGTATTGGCTCATAGGTGGAAGAATGGTAAGGGTGGGCAATGGGGGGGGTCAAGTGAGTTGCCCAGGATCACACAGCTGGAATGGGCTTTATTAAAGAAGGACCTAATCAATCACACCCTAGTGTTCTATGTTTTGCCATCTCTACCAATTTTGTATAGAAGTTCACTTCTGAGTGAACAGAGTTTTGAAATAAGATGCAGTGGAGATGTGGCTAAAAGTGTGGTAAATATCCAGATTGCCCTTTTTGTGGAAAGTACAAATGATATAGCAAATACTTGTCTGAAGTCTAGCCTGATATTTAGACTAACAAAATCTATTTTTGAAAATAAGGGTGAAGAAGCTTACTTCAGAACTTCTCATTTCAATAGGTGTGATGGTGCTCACCTGCTTTTGAGGAGAGGAAAATTAGTGGATTTTTTCAACAGGGAAATTTTAAAATTCAGAATGGCTGAAACTGATTGGGTATCTGCACTAAGCCCAGGACCAATCCCTTGAATCCCCTGAGAGGGGAACGACTAAGCTATCTAAGGAGGGGTAAACTGGTCCAGATTGGAAAGAGCAAAACCTCTCCTCTGTGACGATCAGCAGTGGGATTAGGGCAATGAGTAGATTCTACATTTTTAGTCTATGGAGTGGGTGGGGGAAGATAGGGAAAAAGAGAGGGAGAGATAGAGAGGAAGAAGGAGAGAGAGTGAGAGGAGAGAGAGAAGAAAGAGAGAGGATGAAGAGTGAAAAAAGGAGGGAGGAGAGAGAGGAAGAGGAAGGGAAAGTGAGAGAAAGGAGGAGAAGAAAAGAAGGAAATAAAGAAAGGAGAGAAGAGGGAGGAGGAGAAGGAGAAAGAGAAGGTGAAAGGAGGAGAAGGAAGAGCAGAGGGAGAGGAAGAGGAAGAAGGAAGGAGGGAGAGGAAAGAGAGAGAAAGAGGGAAGAGAAGGGAGCAGAGGGAGACATAGGAGAGGGAAGAGCAGAGCGAGAGAGGGAGAGGAATAAGGAGAGAGAGAGAGGGAAGGGGTGAAAGATAGAAATGGGAAGAGAAACAGAGACAGAAAGACAGAGATAGAGATTGAGACAGAGAAGGACTTCGAATCTCCTAGAACTACATTTTTTTTTCTGAGGAGGAAAACAAGTCAAAAAGTCTAAAACACTGGGATAATTTCATTCAGGGAAAGGTCTGGGCCAGAAGTTCTTAGCTGCTATCTCTAAGCTAACGCCTTTTAAATTTTTTGTGGTCATTTGAATAGGGAGAAAAATGCCTGCTAACCTTGTGCATCCAGCTACTGAATGTATAATAAAAGGCAAGAAATAGCTAACAGCTTTTATCCTTAGAATAACCATGAGCATATTTTGGTTGAAAAGTTGTTTGTACACTTATATTTAATGAATAGTCCCTTATCTGACAACACTGAAACACCCATTTAAACTATAACGTCTGTATTTATGTGTGCTGGAGGCATGCTGTTATTAAGTTGAAAAATTGCTATCTCATCAGCCCTGGTTGCTTTTTTAACTTTGTCTCCCAAGCAAAGCCTTTTACAAAAATCCTTAGTTGTGTGAAGACAAATACGGAAAGTACAAAGAAGAAATTCTTTTGAGAAGATTTAACAGCAAAAATCATCTCCATGGCAAAGCCAACTCAGCACTTAAAGCATATAAGACTCTTAAAAATATTCTTTATTTACTGGCTTATACCGAGTTCCCCCTCCCCACCAAAAAAAAAAAAGCAAACAAAAAATCCCAAAGCGTTTTGCTCACTTAAAAAAATGAATCTCAAAGCTATTAATCCACACTTCAACCCTGTAAGGTAGGAAGGCCTCAGGAACATTGTATTTCTAGTGCTATCGCAGAATAAAAATTCTCTCCATAAATGAACAAATCCTTTGAAGAAGGCAGATAAGCTAGGGCTTCTGTAGAGGAGCAGAGTGTTATCTGAGAAGAAAGAGAATGTGTCTTTTGGACACTTCTACTCCCTCATAACTTTATAGGAATTAGGTAAAATAATTTTTTAAGCCAACTATATTGAATAAATCTGAATTGTGGTCATATATTGTGGATATGCATTCAACCATATGCACATTTTCATCTGCGAAGATTAAGTTTGCCTTTCAGTCCAACGAGTGTTAATGCCATTGGTATGTCTCATCTTGGCTATTGTAGTAGTCTACTAACCAGCTGCTACCCTTCCAGGTTCTCTCTCTCTCTGGTATGTTTTTCACATCACTGCCAGATTAAGCTTCTTAGTGTAGAGGAAGGAAGAAAAGAAGGAAGGGAGGAAGGGAGGAAAGAAAAGAGGTAAGAAGGAAAGAAGGAAAGAAGGAAGGAAAGAATGAAGAAAGAAGAGGAAGGAGGGAAAGAAAGGATGAAAGGAGAGAAGGAAGAAAATAAAAAAGGGAAAAAAGAAAGAAGGAAGGAACAGAAGGAAGGAAAGAAGAAAATGAGATATGGAGGGAAGGAAGGAAAGAAGGAAGGACAGAAGGAAAGAAGATCATTTGTGTGCCAAGCAATGTTCTAAGCTACAAATAGAAAATGAAGAGAGTTCATCTTCTCCAGGAGCTCACTGTATAACTGAAGGAAAGAGGATATATAGCAGTCTTCAGATGTTAGGTAGATGGGAAGTTCTGGAGCTCCTTAGGATTTAGGCTGATGGCAAGGTCCAAGAGTGCTCATATTTTAACCAGCTATCTGCCCCATAGTTGCTGATCACCATTATAGGGAAGGGCAGAATGGGTCTAAGGATGCAAGTTCTGGGGTTTTAATTTTTTTTTGGCAAGAATAGGGATGAAGCCTTAGTATCTGGTCATGAGGAGAAAGGGGAAGATAGCACTGGCAGGAAGGATTAAGATGGTCTTTGAAGAAGGGAGGAAGCTAGATTCTGTTGATCACTAATTCTGAATCTCTCTTGGGCATTCTACATTGTGTCTGAACTTGTTACTCAGTTATTCTATAATCTTCAGTGCCCCTACATTTTCTACTAAATATAGTTTAATGCACTTAATTTTTCATTCAAAGTAATTCACATGATTGGGCTCAAATTCAACTTTGCTGCCATAGCCAATGTTATATCTCTATCTATACATCCTCCCACTATTCCAACTAACCTTCACTACTAACTTTTCCAGGGATGTGCCTTTCATTTTCTATCCTTTGTATCTTAGTTTATTCCATTCCTAATGATATAAATGCTATCCCCTCTATCTTGCCTAATGAAAATACATTCTGTAAGAAGTATGTATATGCAACATATATACATACATACACATACATGACATACTTATGTCTATATACATATGTATGTATATATGTATATGGCATGGCTCTTGACTGGCAAGGAGAGGTCTGGCCCTCTTTTGTAGAGATTAGGGGAAGGGCTAGGCTTGTATCTCCAGGATAACAGCTGGGAGCTGAGGGGGGTAGAATGGGTATGGGTAAGGAAAGGCAAGGTTTAGGACTGCAAAGTCTGGGCAATCTCTTCTTCAGTCTCTAAGAAGAGTAAGTACCATCCATGTTCCCCTCTAGGCTAGAATTCTAGTTCTATGCTATCCTTCAAATACCTTTGTCTAGGGGTATCAATCTGGTTTCAGAAGAAAAACTCCTTCCCTGATCACTTTTAAGTGATCTCCACGAAATGATAGTTAAACAGAAGACCATCATAAATAACAAATAGCCAGTAAACACATTTATCTACACAAAATAACAAATGGAAGTTCTACAGATTAAAATATACCTTGAAATACAGAAGAAAAAAAATAATTCTTCATCTGGAAGCAAGATAAGATCTTGGCTCAAAATGAGTGAGGATGATTTCTCTGTGCAGAGGTCTTCTAACGACCATCTCTAGAACTGTTGGTCCTGGAGATCAGGACTATGAGAGGAGGCAGCTCCCATATACATCCGTGGCTCAGAGGACTTCAGTCCACTATTCAAAGTCCTTCTCTCTCTCCTCCCTACCAGGATGTCTTTCATCCATGTGCCTCTTCAAAGAATCTCCGGAACCAACTGAACCAACAGTCCCTTTCACAGGGACATAGCATCGTACTCGATCAGCTCCACTCACACAGCAATATGAAAACCCACACCAGGCTGTAGTCGGAATTGGATTGCATTTCAATCACTTCAACAGTTCCCAAGTACCTCCTATGTTGTGAACTATGCCAGAGGCTGGGGGATATGATTGATATAGATCAATTGTCACCTCCTTTATAAAGTCTCCCTAGAACCCTTTAATCAGATGTAACATCCCCCCCTCTGCACCTCCACAGCAGGTTGGTTTGACTTCTGTTATGGCTTTTAATCCAGACTGCCTTGTGTTATAGTTATATGTGCAGTAATCTTACTTCCCTGCTATATTATATCTCCATGAGGGCAGGGACCATGATCATTTGTGTCCCCCTGTCATAGTGTCTAACACAATACTCTGTACAGAATATACATTTTAATAAATGTTTGTTGAATGAATAAAAGAATGCTATTAAAAATGAAAAGGCAGGGGCAGCTAGAGAACCAAGTCTAGAGACAGGAAGTCCTGGCTTCAAATCTGGTCTCAAACACTTCCTAGCTGGGGGACCTTGAGCAAATCACTTAATCTTAATTACTTAGTCCTTATTGCTCTTCTGTCTTAGAACTGTTACTTTGTATCAATTCTAAGAAAGAAGGTATAGGTTTTAAAAAATAAAATAAAAGGGGGCACCTGGGTAGCTCAGTGGATTGAAAGCCAGACCTAGAGATAGGAGGTCCTAGGTTCAAATCTGGCCTGAGACACGTCCCAGCTGTGTGACCCTGGGCAAGTCACTTGACCCCCATTGCCCAGCCTTTACCACTTTTCTGCCTTGGAGCCAAATATAGTATTGACTACAAGACAGAAGGTAAGGGTTTAAAAAAAATAAAATAAAAGTGAAAAGATCAGGAGTAATGAAAGAAATTTAATTCTCTAAAAGGGTGGCTGCATGACCACTGGTCAGGGATGTTGTTGATATGCAACAATCCTCTAGCAACTTTCTTGTTCTTTTGGTGATTAATGGTATAGGAATGTGTCCTACCTAACAAATAAGGACAGAAGAAGAAGGAATGTCTGCATTTCAGTTGTCCTTGGGACAATTGTGCCAAACAGGGAAGAAGTGACAGAGGCCAGCTACGTATAAAAAGTTTAAAAGTAAGAGGATGGGACAGATCATGAGGGATGAATCTCTAGGGTGATGTCTCACTTTGAATCCCATTCTGTCACTTTACTAGCCATGAATAAGCTGAAAGGTGTAATTCAGGTCCCTTTTGGCCCAGGTAATGAGCCAGAAATAGCAGGAGAAAGCAGAGGCCCAGAATGCCATGAGAGCTGTGGTCCTTTGAAGAGTTAATGCTTTTAATTCCTTATAGCATTAAGAGAAAAGATAAGTTTGTGAATAAGTATCTGAACTGAGTTCCTGGACTTCCTGGGTTTGAGGTATCTCTACAGATTAGGTTAGGGAGGCAAAATGGGTTGAAGAGGAGCTTTGGGTGTGTGGCTATATAGTAATTGATTTAGTATATTTGATTTTATTCTTTTTTACTTCTGTAAACGTGAATCTGTATAGTCAAACTGCTTGTGTAGTCATTTATAATACATAATGCTCATGTGATATGAATCCATTGAAATTCAACAGGGAAAAGAAGAAGGTGAAGTCTCCAAGTAGATTGAGGCTAAGCCAAGAAACTAAATGGAAAAATCCATACACACAAAACCAGAAAGCTAAAAGATGAGCACCTGCATAATGAGTGAAACTAGGTGATAGATGGAACCAGCACTCTGAGAATCATAGAAAGCTTGACATTTACCCCAAGCAACCTCTAATGTTGAGGGGAGTGTAAAACAGCTGGACCCAACAGGCAAGTGACTAGAAGAGCTCTCTATTGGTTTAAGATAGGATCCTTCCATGGGAGGCAGTTGAGCTAATTTCTGAGGTCTCTTTCAGTTCTGTAATTACAAGATTAAATGGTCCTTAGATGTCAAGATGGCATACAGTGGACTGTAGATTGTTACTATATTCCCTTGGGGATGACAATCAAAGTGGAGGTCATCTTAGTTTTCACTGAGATTATTTCAGTTGTTTCACAGCTGGACTCCTTGCTTCCCATCTCTCCCTTTTAAATCCATCCTTCCAAGAATGATCAAAGTAATCTTATTGGAATACGGGTCTATCTGTGCCGCTGCCCTCCTTTAAAATAAAATACACCATTTGTTCCAAGATAGAATGATGACTCTTTGTTCAGGCATTTAACACTTTTGTGATAGGATCCCAACTTATTCTACAATGCTCAACTTTGCATATACTGCATTTTAGCCATGTACAGAACTCACACAGGACAAGTGCTCACACGGAGGTCAAAAGAAGGGCTCCCAGGACACTCTTAAAGTCTCCATGAAGAACTCTAGTATTGATTATGAGACATGGGAGAAGCCAGCACAGAACTGAGCAGCCTGGTGTGCATGCATCAAAGAAGTTTCTGTGCTCTATGAGCAAAGCAGTATTGCAATAGCTCAAAAGAAGAGTGACAGGAGCAAATTTAAAGACTCCTCCATTGCAAATGTTCCTATGGCTATTTGTTTCCTATCTGTGGTGGAATCTTCCAAGCTTGTTTTGGTCTGATCAGACACACTATATGTTGATCCCAACATAGTGATGTCTTGTTGGTCCTCTTTGAGTACAAAGGACATCTAGCAATGACCAACCAACATTTTAGCCACACTGGATTCTAGCTATCCCATGGAGTTAACTTATTATCTCCTGTGTCTATGCATTCATGCAACTCATTTATCATACCTCGAATATACTCCTTCCTCATCCTGGCCTTTTAGAAATCCAGATTCTGAGACCTAAAGCATTTCTCTCCCTGGATCTCTCCTTTATCCTCATCATACTCTACATCATATCATACTTATCATCTATGCATACTGTATGCCTCCACTTTCCTCCCCACCCAAGTAATAGAATGTAAGCTCCCATCTACTCCCCTAAATCAGAAGCTATTGAAAATTTGGAGACAAGACTCTCATCAATAGGTTAATCTCCATATAATATCCAGAAGCTCCCAGAGATAGATAGCAAGGCACACATCAGCCCCAAAGAGACCCAGAGAGCTGAGATTCCTGGGGAGTAGTTCAAAGTGGATTTTCTCATTCTGTCTCACCAGCTGTTCAGAGTCTTAATTAAGTACTGTTGTCTTTGTCCTTTACTCTTAATAAAGCACTTTATTTTATAACTCATTTTGGAACTTTAAATATTTAATTTAAAACACAATCTCGTACCCACCACACAGGAGTTCTGGGAATATTAAGGAATTATTGTTTATGGAAAAACACTCAGAGGCTCAGTCTCTCAGCATCTATTCCAAGAGGCAGAGAAAGTGGATTTTCATCTCAGCTCTCCTAGACCACTCTGAAATTCCCCTTGTTTGGACAGAAAAGGGGTGTGATGACAGTATCTTCCTTCCTTGGGTCTTAGAGAAAGAAGATTAAAGAAATAACATCTCCAAATTTCAATTGGCTACTTAAAGAAAGACTGTCTCAAAATATAATGATCAAAAAGATTCTCTGATGATTGGTGTTACATGAATAAAACCAATTATTGCTGTCATATTGCTCTTAATAGCCACAGTGTGGACAGAGACTAGATGAATATATATATATATATATATATATATATATATTTTAAACCCTTGTGCTTCGGTGTATTGTCTCATAGGTGGAAGATTGGTAAGGGTGGGCAATGGGGGTCAAGTGACTTGCCCAGGGTCACACAGCTGGGAAGTGGCTGAGGCCGGGTTTGAACCTAGGAC
>NC_058130.1:662843686-662858343 GCF_016433145.1 Gracilinanus agilis
TGGGGGGCAGCTGGGTAGCTCAGTGGATTGAGAGCCAGGCCTAGAGACAGGAGGTCCTAGGTTCAAATCTGGCCTCAGACACTTCCCAGCTGTGTGACCCTGGGCAAGTCACTTGACCCCCATTGCCTACCCTTACCACTCTTCCATCTATAAGTCAATACACAGAAGTTAAGGGTTTAAAAAAAATTAAAAAAAAATGAAAAATGAATATTGTTTCCCCCTTTTAATTGTGAGGTCCTTGAGGTTAGAGATTGTCCTTTGCTTTTCTTGCCTCCCCAGCACTTAGCATGGTGTCTGGCACATAGAAGGCACACATTAGATGTTTAATTCCTGACTGACTAGTATAAATTGGCTCCTGCTCTGCAGATTGGAATCCTGGAAAGCTACCTGAAGAGGAGGGGTTAACAGGACCAGGCCAGAGTTGGGAGTGGGAGGTATAGACTGATGAAAGATAATGGAAGAGAAAGAGGAGGAGGGGAAGAAGAATGAACATATTCCTTATATTTCTGCCATTTCAGGAACACATTTTCCCATTCCTTCATATAATTTCCTCCACTTGGGATTACCTCCTTCCCCTAACCGTCCCCTTTATTTGCTGAAACCTTACTCATCGAATACTCAATGCAAATGCTACTCTCTCTGCGGTCCATTAAGTAACCAACATTTACTCTATGCCAGCCCCTGTGCTAATTTCTTGGCATATAGAGAAAGTTGCTGTCCTCAAGGAGCTCACATTCCATTGGAAGAGATGATGCATGAATAATTAAGTAGAGTGGAGAAGGGGCAAGATAATCTTAGTGGGGACTGCCTAGCCACTGGGCAGAGCCAGGAAAGGCTCCTGGGGAAGGTAGCTTTGGAGCTGTGTCTTGGAGGAAGCCAGAGCTTCTAAGAGGCAGAGGTGAGGAAGGAGAGCATTGCAGTCAGTCTTGGAGGTCATTTCAGCCAGGAAGTCCCAGAATCACAGAATCTAAGTGTTGGAAAGAATTTCAGAGACCATCTAATCCAACCTGTTCCTGACAAAGAATTCCCATTGCAATATCCCCCCCTAAAAGTCTTTAAAAAGACTTTAAAAAATCTTTAAAAGACTTTCATTGGGAGGAAGCCTGTTGCTTTTTTGGAAAACTCTGGTATGGAATTTTTTCCTGACATCAGGTTTCAATCTGACTCTGCAGCTCTGACCCAGAAGTCTGATTCTGACTTCTGAGATCAAATAGAACAACTCCACTCAATCTTTTCCTTATACAATAGTTTAGGTTTTGTTAAAAATCTCTAGAGATGTGTGTATGTGTGTGGGGTGGACGTGGAATACCTTTTTAGAAGAGTCTCTGTAAATGTCTTTTGAGGGGGTCCTAGATATGAACCAAACCTCAACTTTGCTTGAGAGTTGTTCCTAGAATTGTATTTTGGGTTAAGAGATATAATAAATGATTAAAAGCCTATCCCTTATATTTAGAGACTTTGAAATGTTCAATAAGGATGCATTTAAATTTATTAATTATTGATTGAAGTGTGTAGGTCCTAGTCATTACAAAGCTTAGATTCCTCTAAACCAGTGATGGGCAAACTTTTTAAAGAGGGGGGCCAAAGGAAAGGAAATGCTCATCTGTCAGTCTGTTTCTAGAGCAACTCTTTCAAAGTTTCATTGTATTGTATCCTCCTCAGTGTATTTGTCAGATTAGGAATAATGTCCTGTAGCCAGATAGAACATTTCAGGGGGCCGCATCTGGTCTGCTGGCCACAGTTTGCCCATCACTGCTCTAAACCAATTATTTTCTTTTTTTTAAACCCTTAACTTCTGTGTATTGGCTCCTAGGTGGAAGAGTGGTTAGGGTGGGCAATGGTGTTAAGTGACTTGCCCAGGGTCACACAGCTGGGAAGTGTCTGAGGCTGGATTTGAACCTAGGACCTCCAGTCTCTAGGCCTGGCTCTCAATCCACTAAGCTACACAGCTGCCCCTAAACCAATCATTTTCAAGATGTGGTCTGGGCACACTTGCGGGTCTCCAGGTCAAAACAATTTTCAAGATAGTACTATATATAGGTTTCTAATATGGTAAATATTTATAGATGTAAGCTCACACAAACAATATTTTTGGGAGGTCCTCAATAATTTTTAAAAGAATGAATATGGGTCATGAGACCACAAAATTTGAGAATCACTAGTTTGAGAACTGCTCTGAACTATGACGTGTAGCTTTTATTCCTTAAATAGATTATTGCCCAGTTTTATTGATTCTACAACTGCAAAATCCCATGAAGAAGAGTGGCAAAAATTTGGTGATGATGACAGTCAGGTCAGACAATACTGTTTGACAACATCTTTTGTATTTTCAGGACCTTCATTTCTCTGATACAATTGTTGACCCCCCCCCCCCCCCCCGCCTTGGAGTATCTCTTATAATGACAAAAAAAACCTAAATGAATTCCCTCCCCACCTAGATCTCATAGATTCTCTTCTTTCATGATGCAACTCAAGAAATACCTTCTCCATGAAATATTTCCTAATTTTCCTGTCAGTGTCCTCTCTCCTTATATTCATGTTATAGTTAGTCTCTCTATATCTATTCTGTACATATTTCTATTTCCTTGTTGTCTCTCACATTAGAACATGAGATATTTTGAGAGTAGGTTTTTTTTTTGTTTCTTGAATTTGGAACTTAGCACAATGCCTGGCACACAGCAGGCGCTAAATAAATGTTTACTGATTGCTTGACTGAACAAACAAGTCTGACATATGTAGTGTTCCATATCTAGAGTATCCAGTTTCTGCAAATAAGAGAGGTGCATATTCAGAGTAAAGTTTCAAGCAACAAGTAAGCATTTATTAAGCTTCAACTGTGCACTGGGGATTATATAAAACATAGGGGATGAGAATACAAAGATGAAAAAAATGTTCTTATTTTCAAAGACATTACATTCTTTTGGGGAATACAGTATCTAAAAAAGTAAGTGGTTACAAGACAATTTGAGAAGAGAGAGTACTGATGACTCTGTTATGCTACCAGGGGTGCTGTGTTACAATATTTGGGTTTTTAAGTCTTTCTGAATTCTTAGTGTTTTATTCCTTTTGAATCTCCATTGTTGTTTGTGGTTCTGTCTTCTCTAGAGGTGGGTAAGCCCTGCTAGATTTTTGCTATAACATAGGATCCTTGTGTCATAAGCCTGCTTGTCTTTTCCTGGCACAATTTAGTTATAGGTATCTCAGGCAATCTAGAGGAATTGTTTTACTGTGCAGTGAGTGGGTAGACAGGTAATCACTGTAGTGAATTCCCCTGTCAAAAGGTTAGACCTGATCCATGCCAATTTGAAATCCTTTGTCAGTGTTTTATTTTTTAAAAGCTGAATTAATTATTTGACCTGGACCCAGAAAAAGACCTGGCTTTAGCAAGCCCTGGACCTTTCCCTAACCTTCCAAATTCAGACAATGTCCAATCTGACTATTTACTTAATTCTTAGCTAAATTCCCACTGTGACACTCTATGGGTTTCACAGACAAGAATAACTTTGTATATCAGGCTATACCAGCAGTGGTTCATATCATCCATTCCTGTGCAAAAAGCACATCAACAATGTCCAATGAATAATTGACGACAGGCTATTTGACAGAGAGGACTGGGGTGAACTCTGAAAATTGGAATAGAAAAGATCTGAATTATGTTTCTGGCTCCATTAGTTAATTACCCTTTTTCATTCTCTAAGAGAAAGAAATGGAAGAACAGTAATCTCTACTGTACAATATAGCCATATCTATATCCTGATATGTTTTCATGGGTTATAATATCATTATAGATCAACTAAATAACAATCAACTATCTTAAATTTTTCATTTTCTCCTTTGTTCAAAAAGCTACAGCTTCCTTCTACTAAGTTTTCAGGGTGCTTGGTTTTCCTATTATGTTCCTGTATAATACAATCTGTTACCAAAGTACCCAAGTACACTGATGTGAAACTCAAACAGAAATAGCTAAACCTAAACAAGAATCCGTGCAGGTTACGTATTGACTTAGAAAACCACCTATTTACATTATCTATAGTCTACTGAATTTTCATTTGGTTTGTTAAATATTTTCCAATTACATTTTAATCTGGTTTGGTCTTCACTCAGAAGTGTTGCACATCTCACTGAGACCCACTGGTCCATTTCTGACTCCTCTGACCTAATGTACCAGGAATCTGCCCCCTCTTTATAGAACATATTTACATATATTATATATGTATATAGATTCTACAATCTTTGACATATACACACATGAGAGAAGGCTTGGAATTTTGTTGTTACTAGTTTGGTAACATGGATTTGTCACCGAAAAGCCCTTCAGGGTTCTCTGTGCCCCAAACCTTGGGCAACTTTTGGTATCTCAAACTCAACAAGTTCAAAATAGAACTTATTATCTCCCCTCACTCACAACACACCCCTCTTCTGAAATTCTCTCTCTTTGTTAAGGGCATTTGCATCTTTCTAGTCATCTAGGTTCCCAGCTTCAGCATTCTCACTCTTCCTTGCCACACAGTTCATTGGCAAGCTTTCAAGTCTTGCTGATTCTTCAGATATATACATCATGAGCTTGTATTCTTCTCCTCCTCTCTGCTCATTTCACCACTCTTGTTCGTTCTCTTATTACCTCTCACCTGGACTAATATAACAGTTTCCTAATTAGCTTCCTTGTCTCGAGTCTGTTCCCTTTTCAGTACATCTTCCACACAGCTGCTAAAGTGATTTTCCTAAAGCATAGGTCCCAAAGCACAGAGTCATGAGCACCTCCTGCTCAATAAACTCCAGTGGCTTCCAATTATCTCTAGTATAGGAATTCTTAAACTTAAAAAAAACCACACTATATATTTCTTCCTTTATCATCCTATGTATTTTATTTCATGCAATTAAAAACATTTTTCCAAGAAAGGGTCCATTGGCTTTACTTGACTGCCAAAGGGGTCAATGGCACAGAAAAGGTTAACCTTTCTCTAAGGTCATATATAAACTCTCTCTTTGCAATGTGAAGTCCTGCACAATCTGGCTTCAAATGACCTTTATTATTTTATTACTTATTACATGTTATATGCTTATTTTTATATATAATTATACATATTGTAAATGATACATTATTATATATTACCCACCTTTATGCAATTTGGTTTTGACAAGCTATCCTTATTCTTTATCCTCACATTTATGACGCATCTTCATGAGTTCAAATATGGCTTTAGACACTAGGTATGTGACCCTGGGAAAGTTACTTAATCCTGTTTGTCTCAGATCTTTTTCTGTAGAATGAGCTGGAGAAGGAAATGACTCAGCATTCTAATATCTTTGCCAAGAGAAGCCCAAAATGGGCTCATGAAGAGTTGGACATGACTGAAATGACCGAACAACAACAGCAACACATATGACTTTCTACCTTCTATTGCTGAATCTACCAAAGACTATCTCCAATGTATGGAATCCATTCACCCTTCACCCATACTTTTTAGAATCCCTACTTTCCTTTAGATCTCAGTTCAGATGCCAATTTCTCCATGACATCTTTCTTGCTCACCCTAACTATTAGTGTCTCTCCCCCAATTATCTTGTATCTATTTGGTATATAAGGAGTATGTTCTCTGTATTTATTCTTCCAAACAGCAAGCAAATTCTGCTTCTATACAAGTTCCACAGAGTATGGCCAAGTCCCTTAGCTAATCCAAAAAGATTTCCCATACAACTTCACTCTAGTTCATCTGATGATTTTCAGAGAAATCTCAACTGATCAAGGGCTTCTTTTTACTTAATTTAATGTCTATTATTTACTTATTGATTAATCCAGTGGAAATGTCAAGCATTGCTCACACCTAGTGAACACTAAAGAGTATTTCCATCAGGTTAATATGTCAGGGCTTAGCGTTATTGTCACTTTAAGTGGGTTTGGTGGGAGTAATTTGTCTAGACTGAGACCTGACTCCTACATATATTTACTTTCTATGTATTTTCTATGTGCACATATTTACCTCTATAGATTGTAAATGAGAGCCAAAGCTGTTTGACTTATGTCTTCATAATCCCAATGTCTATCAAAGTGCCTGGAAGAGAGTAAAAAATTAATAAATATGTTGTTTGATTCAGAGAGACAAGAGAAACACACAGAAATAAAGAGAGAAAACTCCATTAGTCACTTAATCACACTGTTCTTTTACAAAGAAGTCTTACTTAATTCTCTTGGTTTCCTTATTTCCAAGAGGATCAAGGTTGCAATAAGTCTAGGATGGGTTATTTAAAATACCAGCTCCAAAGCTCTGCATCTCTTTGCTTTCACTTGCATCTTAGAAAAAAAAAAACAGAAAGTGGAGAGTCTTGGAGCGATTTTCTCCAGTTATGTCTGCTTGCTGCTACAATTAAGCTGCCCTGTCTTCCTTGATGTGGCAAGAGGGTGAACTTTCTATTATTCATCTATGGTCAATCCAGCCATTTTTTTTTGCATGACAGAATCCCCATAATATATAATTTACCTTCAAAGTAAAATTAAGCTTTAATAGCTTAAAAACACACAAAGACTTTTGGTACAACCTTGTATCTGCCATTCCTGATCTCCTACAGAATTCTTTCTTTGTTAAGTAGTCCAGAGAGGAATTTTGAACATTTTTCCTTCCATTGCATTATAGGGAGGAAAGCACAATCTTCTCTTTGTGTATGTATGCTTTCAGGTGTGTGTATGTTTTATAGATCATTCTGATGTGTAGATCACTATGAATAATTGTGAAGGGAAATATTTCTTCCTATCTTATGCATATCTCAATAGTTCATGTTGTACAGATGGAGCTGAAATGATTGTAGGCATTTGGGAGTCATCAGGCAATTTTTGCTAAAAAAGTACTTTCTACCTTGACAGAGTTGGTCAGCAATACTCTTTGCAACCAGCATTCTGTCTTTATTCAAATCTTGAGCTGTAACTTCCTACCACACTCTGTGCCCTTTTCCCATACTCTAATAGTTTATTTCTTCCACATGTTCTTTCCCTCTCCCAGATCAAGGGAACAGAGGATTGCTGCTACAGCTTCTGGCTGCTGCCCCCAAGCCCTGTACCTCCTTTCAGAGACTGAAGATGTAGAGAGAGGATGATTCACTGACTGTGCTGCACAGGGTACATAGTTCAAACTCTCAGTGGGCTGGGCTTCTCTTTCTCCATCACAATTACATCTGATGAGAATGGCATGAAATAAAGCCACCCATGACACAACTTAGGTAAAGACCAACCTACCTTGGAGAGGGGATCATGAAATCTTCATGTACCCTAGGTGAGTTTCTCCCTGGAATGGCCCTTTCCTGCTTGACCTCTCCAGTACTTATCCTGGAGAGGTCTTTACACAATGCCTTTCTTTCCCAGACTCCTCTGAACTCTTACTCCAGGACCCAGAATTCCTAGTTTCAGCTCTGGCCAATGCACTTGTCACCTTCAAATGGACAATTGATGGGACCTTTGTGGTCCATCTTAATCCTATGTTTTAGCTTATTTAGGGGATAGTTGGTTTTTCTCTTATTATGAACAAGAGTTTCAGCAAACACAAACTGATTTCACTTTGCCATATACGGAGGAATGAGTTTCTTAGTAGATTCAGGTAATTTTCTCTGTGTTTGTTCTGAGCCCACAAGGGTTACCAAGAAAGCCAACCCATTTGTAGGTTATATGAGACTGGGCTCGCCAATAGGAGTTAAGCTTCTTTAGGAATAGTTCACTTTTATATACAGTCCTTTCTAGGGTATTCTAGGTTGTTGGAACTCCTCACATGATTGCAAAGGAAGGGAATATTTTCTAAATTGTGTGTCAAATGGGAGGGGGACTTTTCTGGAACAGAAGAGAACTTCATGGTTGCATACTTACTTTGATAGTGGATTCTGTGTTGCCTTTTTGAATGTGTATGTGTGAATAGATGCCTTGAGAGTGGCTAATGGCATGGGTAGTACTAAATAAAAATTTTCCATAAAGGGAGGATAGGTTAGAGACCAAGGTTATATTATTCCCACTAGTGGATTAAGGCAGAAAGAAAATACACTATTACTGATCTGGAAAGTATAAAAATCAATACTTCTTTGAGAACAGGGCATTATAACTTGGAAAGAATAAAAAATCCCATTACAATTTTAACTCTGCAAAAATTCTTCTTTTAAGGAGATCCAGGTCTTTAGTGGATGCCATGCCCTGTGAACATTGTTATTTTTGTGTCCGTATGCTTGGAGGGCAGTGATGGTAGTTCATGTACTTGGAATGGAAAAAAAAACCTTAATTGATCTTTTTCTCCCTTTCTAATTCAATTTTATTTTGCCTTATTTTGTTTTTATGATTTTGAACTTGATGAACACCAACAAAGATGAACATTTTGTTATAAAGAGAGAAGAAAAAGAGAATTACATAAGAAAACATGAATTTCTATGATGTACAATAATTTCAGGAAATATAAGTGACTAGTCCAATGTCACAAAGATTATAACTATTCAGAGGTGAGATTTGAACCCATATCCTATCTCCTGAGTCTTTCAAGGCTCTACCCTGTTTCCCAAGTTAGAGAGACTGCAGAGGTCATCTAATCCAACCTCTTATCTGTGGGGAACTCACTGCATCTGAGGAAGCCCATTTCACTAGGCTCTATGAAACAGTGAGGAGACAGCTTGGCATAGTGGGAAGAGTGTCATGTTCATAATTGGGTTTTTCCACTTGGGAAAGTTATTCAACCTCATCTGTAAAATAAAAGGATTAGACTAGAGAGGTTCTTTTCATATCTATATCTATGGATCCATGTCTTGGATATTTAGAAACATCTAGATATTTGTCATCTTGAAGACATAGTCCTAGTTTCAGGTAGAATCCTGGAATTGACAATTTGCTGAACACTCAAATTATCTCGGTAAATTGTGCCAAAAAGGCCTTCTTTGTCTGGGAGGAAGATGTGTTATCTAGAAAATTTATTTTTATTAGGGGACTTAATAAAGCTTCAGAGGAGTTTTCAACTTTTAATTATTAAACAGCAAAACAGAATTTTAGATGAATATGATGGTTCTAATTTATATTGCTATGTGCTTTTTTTCTTTATGTATAGATGTCAGGAAAGGCAGCTCTAAATGGATTTTATTGCTCTAGGAAGGATTCAAAATACTAGGAGTCAGACATCAAAATCTTCTTCTAGGCCCTGCAGGCAGCTTGGTTATAGCCTAGCCCACAGTATATAGGGAGGTCTCCTTGCAGACCTTCCCTGCCCTTCTGAGGTTTGAACCTTAGAAAAATGAGAAGTGAGGAGGAACTCAGAGCAGACACTTTGGAGCTGAATGGGAAGTTGTCCATCCCAACCTGCAGCTGCTGTGAAGTCTGTTTTTCCTTTTTTAATGTCCCTAAGGAACATGATCAAGAATACTAATTAACTTCTCACAAGTCACCAAAAATCATATCAAGACTCAGGTCTTGACTTCTTAAGTGAATTTTAGTTGATGTTAATTTAAGTTAGAAAGATTTTGTATCATGTGTCTCATTTGAGTTTTTCTACCTTTTCTTTTTTTTCATTTAAAGAGAAGAAAACAACAGTTGTTCACAAATAAAATACAGGTGATATCCCATCTGTCACTCGTCTCTTAAAGCTAGTTACTTCTAATTTTTCCTTCAACTTTTGACAGCTCATTCAAAATGCCGACTTTATAAATTGTCAGGACAATTTTTTTTTACACCTGTCTAAAAACTTTGCAAAGACTTGATGGAATGGGGAGAGGGGACTCAGGTGACTGTTATCCTTAAAATAATTGCAGGGTTATTCATTACACATATAAGTTCTGGAGAGAGAGCTCCCAGTTTATGACTCTTTTAAGTGAACTAATCTAAATTAAAATCTTCTGAGATCAATAGCTCAATTTTTATCATAGTGCATTCCAAATGTATTATGCTGATGAGATAAGTCATCTTTTACAGGGCCTGAAAGTTTATGACAGTCTAAAATTACTACAGATTGGGTTCGATGAAAGCAAGATTTTACTGGGGCCGTTTCTTGCATAAATTCCCTATCAAAGGAGATCTTCTGTTCCCAATGTTAACTTCTCAAAAGCATTTCCAGCCCCATTTTTGGATACATCTCTTCTTTTCTAAAGCATCTTTATTTTCTTTTGATGTATTGAATCAGTCCACTGGATAAATCTCCTTTCCATGTAAGCATTGAATAATTCAGATCACTCATCTTTGCTTAGTTACTAGGTGAGAAAACTTGGAAGATCTTAGAAATGGGAAAAATGGGAAAAATCTAAATTAGAGATGAAAGGTTCTCTCTCCATTTTACAATAGGGATAGGTTCAGAGATTAGGTAAACTTGTCATAGTCAGAGACAGGGATTGTAGCAGTAGTATCTATTTCTCATACACAAAAAAATTATTAAGCACTTAGGACCCTGTTGAGTGCTGGGGAGACAATGACAACAATGAAATGATCACTGCCCTTTAGGAGCTAGTATTCTATTGTGGTTGTTCAGTTTTGCCTGTCTCTTCATGACCCAATTTGGGGTTTTCTTGGCAGAGATACTGCAATAGTCTGCCATTCTCTTCTCTAGCTCATTTTATAGAGGAGGAAATTGAGGCAAACAGGGTTAAGTGACTTTTCCAGGGTCTCACAGCTAGGAAGTATCTAAGGTCAAATTTGAACGCAGTAAGTTGAGTCTTCCTGACTCCAGGCTTTATTCAATTCCCCACCTAACTTATATTCTATGGGGAAAGCAAGAAGTACACATCTAAATCTATTGATGTATATACAGACTCCATCACATTGCTAAAATAATGACTTGGCACACAAAGGATACTGAAAAGCTGCTTCCAGGAAAATCACAATAGAAGTTCCTTGGAGAAACTTGGATATTTTGTAACTGGTTCTGGTTGGTTATAATAAAGTGGAAGTTTTTCAAATATTCAAAAAGGGGGATAGGAATAAATATTTATATAGCATCCACTATATGCTAGGCACAGTGCAGAGTGCTTTTACAAGTTTTATCTCAATTGTTCATGACAATCCTGTGAGGTGGGAGTATTTCTATTTTTTAGTGGACCACTTAGAGCTTCGTCAGACATCGAAGATGCTAAAGTCATCCACTGCATCCCTGGCCAACACCCCTCCTGACTTTTGTCTCACTGCCAGACTTTGATGACTCTGGAAGAGAGAGGGAGACCAAGACTGTGCAACTCTGCCTCACTTAAATCCAGTTCATCTGAGAGTCAAGCCAGATGTCTTAGTGTCATTGGTCCTCTGTGAAACCAATAAACAACACTTGGGTATTTGGGAAATCATGTAATTATAATCACAGGCATTTAAGTAGGTACTTTGGCACTTAGGTACTTAAATGTTTAGGTACTTAGACACTTAGATAATTAGGTACATAGGCAATTTGGCGCTTAGTAAGCAGCTTACTAGCTGTTAGATTTTGGTCAAGTAACTTCCTCCATTTGCACCTTCTGATTCCTCTGATTGAGATCCTATCAGTTGCTCACAGGGTGAATGATTGATTTGCCACAGAGGAAAGAACACACACAGTTTAGGTTAATTATAGTCTTTGCCCTAAAGAACTTGAAACTCTAATCTCATACTCAAAAGTGACAATAGGATCAATCAAGGAAATTTAAGAGAGGCTTGTGGTATGATAGAAAGAAAATATGATGGATTTGGAATTAAAAAGATTTGGATTCAAACCCCCCACTTACCAAAAAGAAAAGAAAAGAAAAGAAAGAGTAGCAAGGATAACAGAAGGTGGTACCAGTCAATGTTGGAAGGGTTGTGGAAGATGGGCAAACTATTGCAGGGTTAGTGAAACTTTAAATTACTTCAACTATTTTGGGAAAAAATTGGTATTAAGCCCCCCCAAAGTAACTAAAATGTCAATACCCTTTGCCTCATAGATTCCACTACTAGGCTTAAATCCCAAGTGAACTGATGCAGAATAAAGTAAGCAGAGCAAAGCAAATAATAACCACAATGATTATAAATAAATCTATAAAACAATCTAAAAATAATGTTGTAAAATTACAAAGAATATACATGGCCTCAAAGAAGAGATGAGAAGATATTTCCTCCTACTCCTTTGCAGAGTATAGTAAGTTGAATATATATTCAGATATTATTTGGATGTAATCATTGGTTTTGTTTATTTTTTCTCTTTTTTACCTTTTTTCTTTTAAGAATATTGTTTTTTTAGGATGGCTTCCTGAGAGAGGAGAAAAGGAAGAATACAGGGAGAAATATAGAAGATATAATGAAAGAAAAGATCAACAAAATTTATTAGAAAAAGAAAATATAATGGGAAGGGAGAGGCACCTGAAGACTAACCCAAGCAAAAAGTCTGTTCTTTCTTTTTGGTTATATTAAATCATGGATTTCAAGTTAGAAGGGGCTTTAGAGGTTATTCTGTCTTGGATAAAGGCCTAAGACCAGCTGAGCTGCTGATAAAGAGAAGCAGCCAGTAGCAAGCATGTCTAAAGTTGAAATGGTGGCACCATTTCGACCTTTCTCTTGACTTGTTTTTGATTTAAGAACACAATATCATAATTACCAGTCTTAGCAGGCTAACTCCACAAGTCATAAAAGGAAAAGAGGAAATGCTCTTATGGACAGGGCTGTGTATGGAGATCATAGTATATTTGCAAGTGGGAAACACATTATAAGGCATCTAATCCAATCCTCCTAATTTTATAGCTCAGAAAATTGAGGTCTAGAGAGAAATGATTTGTTCAAGATCATACAGGTAGCAAGTGAAGCTAGACATTGAGCTCAGGGCTTCTGATTCCAAACTTAACATTCTTTTCACTGAGCTGGTACTGCTCTAAGAGCTATTTTAAATACCACATCATCTTGGCCATTTCTTCTTGGATTTTTAAATCCCAGGGGTTTGAGATAATTAAGGGGAGAGACTGCCTTCAAAAAGTCAGTCAAGCCAGAAAGATGGCATTACTAATTTTCTGAACTGCTCAATTAAACAAACATTGAGAAATATTGTAGCTATGGAAAAGCGAAGAAGTTTAAGTCTCAGGGCTCATTCTTGGGGTTTGCAGTCACACAGAGGTAGTGAACATAATATGGAAAAAGGAGCACAAAAGCCAATCTCCTGCCTAAAAATCTCCAGTGGCTCCCTATTATCTCAAGATGAGCTATTAAGGGGGGCCAGCTAGGTGGCTTAGTGGATTGAGAGCAAGGCCTGGAAATGGGAGGTCCTGGGTTCAAATTTGGTCTGGGACACTTCCTAGCTGTGTGATCCTGGGGGAGTCACTTACCTCCCATTCTGCTCTTCTTCCTTGGAACCACTACAGTATTGATTCTAAGACAAAAGATAAAGGTTACAAAAAAAAATGAACCATTAACCTTTCTGTTTGGCATGTAAAATTCTTCGTGATGTTTTCTTCCTTTCATTTTAGTTACACCTCCTTCATCTCCAGACCTACTTGTGTGAAACATGATGTTCCATTTCCATTCCCCCTGCCTGGACAACTCTCCTTCGTCACTTTGGACTCTTGGAATCTCTGCTTTCCTTTAAGATTCAGCTCAAGTGGCCACCTTCTTAGGGAGGTCTTTCTTTTCTCTGCCTTCGCTCCAGTTGCTAATGCTTTCTCTTCTAAAATTGCCTTGTAGGGTATCTACTTTGTATGTATCTTTTTTATAAAAATTATTTATTTGTTTGTTACATTAAAATACCCACCCCTCCCTTCGCTAGGAAAGGCATTAATTGACAAAAAGATTTAGGTATTTATAAAACTATTATTACTTATTTCTGTTTATTAGTTCTTTCCCTGGAGATGGAAATACATAAATCATTCGTCAAACAATATTTCTGTTCTTGTATACAATGTCCTCTTGGTTCTGCTCATTTCACTGTTCAAATCTTCATATATTTTGTCTGTATCTATTTATGTTTATGTTGTCTTCTCCATTATTATATAAGCTCTCTGAGGGCAGAGACTGTTTCACTTTTGTCCTTGTACCCCCATACCTCAAGCAGAATGACTGCCACTTAAAAAAGAGAATAGTAAAGGCTTGTTGATTGGTTTGAAAGGAAGGGTGTAACCAAGATATGGAAGAGAGAGACCAGTGGGGACTGGGAGCACCAATCATACTCTAGTCTGAACTACCTGGACAGCTCTTTAGTTTATGTGGAGTATTATAGGCAAAATATGGTGGCAGAGGGCAGGCTTGGGTGCTACCCCAAGTGGTTATCCAGTTTCAGCTAGAAGAGTTTGGCTCAAAGCAAACCACGACCACATTCCATTTCAGGAGAGCTCACATTGACTGTTTTCTCTTTATATCAAAACCAAATCTCCCATTGTGTCTCTTAACCACTGTTTCTAGTTCAGCTTTCTGGGTCCAGGCAGAACAAATCTAAGTCCTCTTTTCCATGACAACCCTTTAAATGCTTTAAGAAAGCTACCAACATTTGTGCAAACTTCTAGGGATACCAGTCTCTATAAACCAGTCTCTCTCTCTGTGTCTCTGTCTATGTCTCTGTCTCTCTCTGTGTCTCTGTCTCTCTCTCTGTCTCTGTCTCTCTGTCTCTGTCTCTGCCTCTGTCTCTCTGTCTCTCTGTCTTTCTCTCTGCCTCTGTCTCTCTCTGTCTCTCTCTGTCTCTGTCTCTCTCTGTCTCTGTCTCTCTCTGTCTCTCTCTCTCTGTCTCTCTCTGTCTCTCTCTCTG
>NC_058130.1:662863237-662889064 GCF_016433145.1 Gracilinanus agilis
CCTCCCTTCCTTCCTTCCTTCCTTCCTTCCTTCCTTCCTTCCTTCCTTCCTTCCTTCCTTCCTTCCTTCCTTCCTTCCTTCCTTCCTTCCTTCCCATTCTCCCCTTCCTAATTTTCTCTGTTTCTGTCTCTCTTTCTCTCTGTCTGTCTGTCTATCCGTCTGTCTCTCTTCCTTAACTTCTGTCTTAGTATTAATTCTAGACAGAAGAGTGACAAGGGCTAGGCAATGGTGTGTTAAATAACTTGCTTAAGGTCACAAAGCTAGAAGGTATCTGAGGTCAAATTTAAACCCAGGTTCTTTTGATTCCAAGCCTGGCACTTTTATCCACTGTTACCTAGCTGACTACCAATCCTTTACTTTCCATACCGAACTACTGGCCTCACCAAAAGTAATAATATATGTTGTTTACTATGTGTTGAATTTATTTTTCAAAGTTGAGAGAAAAAAAATCTAGATATTTTAGAAATTTAAGCTCATCATGTATACTTTTTTTTTCTAATGAGAAATTTCCCATTACTTAATGTCTCAGATAAAGTACTCTATTTCTTTCCTTCTTATATTCTCTTATTGAATAATAATTTGGCACATATTTTAAAATATTATGCTGTATCATAGCAAATGAAAGTATATTAAAAATCTACAATGTGAATAGACAAAGATAATCTTGACCTTAGGGTATTGGAATATGTTATGATTTCCCTTTGTGTTATCATTTTGCCTTAGGCCAGAAAGGTTTACTATTCTGTGTTATTTTTCCTTTGAGAAAAGTAAACAATTGGGATTTACAATGATAAAACCAAAGATCCATGTTTAAGTGCAGCATAGATGTTCAAGATAATTTTTCAAGCTTTAGAATTTACATAAAATTTTATATTATAGGATTTTTTAAATGCCCTGACATACTTTAAAGTTTCATATGATTTGATGGTATTATTTTTAGCCAAAAAGCTGAGTCTAATGATCTAGTGGGTTAAGGAATTCAACTATTTCTTAATTTTGTTTTGGTCCTGAAAATAGCTTTTCCTTATCTCTCTCAGGTATAAAATCATTGCTTCTTCTACATCAGTTTCCCAGCTTGTAAACTGGATGTTAGTAAAACAATTATTTTTTGTTTCTTTAGTATGTTCTGAAAATTATAACTTATGAATGTTGTTAAGTAACCTGAAGGAGACACGAAGTAGATCACTAGTAATATTATGAGGTCATAACATTTCCATTTGGTCGTACAGTAATCTACTACACAGTGCTGAATGTATTGCATCTCGAAAGTAACTTAATTTCTTAAAATTATATAAAATACAAATAAAAATAAATATGAATATGTCCTAAAACTTTAATTCTTAAAATTGGCCCTAAAATAATAGTTTTTCCTTCTCTATCTCAGACAGAATCCGTTTCCCATTTATTCTGCCTCAGTTTCCCAACTTGTAATGGTAAGACAATAACTATCTTGAACTTCTCCAGTATGTTTTGAGAATTATAAGCAATGGATGAAGAAGACATTTATTAGGGCATGTTATGAATGTCATAATGTTTTCAATTTGCTGTTACTGTAATCTACCACACAGTGCTAAAAGTACTATAAACTCAGAACCAACTTTATGTCACTTCCTAAAAGGTAGGTATTATGGACAGATGAATCTCCATAGTCTCCCATGAGTAAGCGTTTAATAAATGCTGTTGGATGATGATTATGACAATAATGATGACAATCAGTAGCGCTGTCATCTAGAATAAACGTTCTCTCCTTGAATGGATTAGTGTGTCAGGGACCTACTTACACTTCTAGCCATATTCTGGTTCTTGGTACATCCTAAGCCTTCATTTTTCCTTTGTGAAAACCTTTTTTTCAGAACAATGACAATTGGATAAATCACATGTGAAAAGATTTTTCATCAATGGCCCCCCAAATTGGAATAGCTCCACTGATAGGCAATTAAAACACACCTAGTTTTGTTTATGCACACACAAGATGTGTACATAGCCCTTGATTCTGTATGTCGCCTTAATGTTTCACTCTTCCTATCTTCTTAAGTGATAAGATCAGTTTTCTTGGTACCTCTTCTAACACAGTCACAAACCAATATACTCACACTCAACAAACTAATGCACATCCATAGAAGCTACTTATTTGCGCTGATCACTGCTGTGCTTGTTTCTTTGTTTCTCTTTGTTTCTCCCTCTCTTCTTCCTTTTTATGTCTCCCTATATCTCCTTTTCTGTCTCTGTGTCTGTGTCTGTGTCTGTGTCTGTGTCTGTGTCTCTCTTTCTCTCTCTCTCTCTCTCTCTCTCTCTCTCTCTCTCTCTCTCTCTCTCTCTCTCACACACACACACACACACACACACACACACACACACAAACACACCTGATTGCCAACCACAACATTAACTCTCCATCCACATTATATTTGACATATACTTCGACAGGTGGTGGTTTCCTGCTCACTATTCTCATTTTTCAGTGTTAGGAGAACATCTTGATTACTCCTTTGTAACCTTTTGACAGCAATTATATTTTGTCCAGCCCTATGCTTTCATTATTGTGAAGAACTACAAGTGCTGAGACTCACGGGTAAAGAGTAGTAACTTGGCAGTAACTTATAGAGATTTGCCTCAAACACCAAAAGGTTAAGTGATGCCTATTTTTTTTTTGCAGGGGTATAAGATTTATGAATCATGAAAATTCTGGTGACAATGTCTATCTAGATTCTGACAAGGCATTTGAAAAAAAGGGAAAATATTGTCTCTCTCTCTACACACACACACACACACACACACGTTATTTAGATTTTGGCCAAGTAGTAAAAAATCCATCATGTTATTCTTGTGGAAATAAGCTAGACAACAGTACTATCAAGTGGAATTTGAAATGGTGGAATGATTAGGTTCAAAGGGTAGCTATTTCCTATTTTACAGCAACTTAGAAGCCTTTAGCATAGTGCCTCAGAGATCTGAGCTTGTTTTGGGGCTGTGTGGGATCATGTAAAAGATGAAAAAGTGATAATCAGTAAGAGAAAGGTTTTGGATATTTCTGGATCTTGATTTGAATAATTTTAGTGGGTGAGGGTATATCTAGATATGAACTCCTTCAATTTATGCATATTTTTGCGAGTAGATTCTCCCAAAGCTGGACTTGTCTCTAGGGAAGATAAGAAGACAAGATTAAAGCTATATAATAAACTCAGGTGACCCAAAATTTTGTAACTGTCAACAAAAATTGAGTGTGTTTTGGGTCCTAGTAGTTTACTCATAGAGTATTTCCATTGTGGGGCCTGACTAAATAGCAAAGTATCTGAAAAATGTTGGAGTTTTGGGTAGATTGCAAGTTTTATATGAATCAATAGAGTGAAAGCAGCTAAGAAATTATCTTAGGCTATATTAAGAGAGGCATAGTTTTTAGGACTAAGGAGGAAATAGTTCTTCTATATGCTACCCCAGTAGGGCTGCATTTGGAATATTGTGTTTAATTCTGAGTTTCTCATCTTCAAAAGACATGAGTAAACTAAAGAGTATCCAAGGGCAACAGAATCATAAGATTATATGTGTAGAGCTAGAAGTAAATTAGAAACCATCTAGCCCAAATCCTTCATTTTACAGGTGAAAGAGTTGAGTGCAGAGATTTAGTGTTTTAGTATCTAAGGCAGGATTATAACCCAATACTTTAAGTCCTGTGTTCTCACCACTAGGTCATAAGCAGGGAACCTAGGTAGCTCAATGGATTGAGAATCAGGCCTGGAAATGGGAAACCCGGGGTTCAAATGAGATCTTGGACACTTCTTAGCTTTAAGATCCTGGGCAAGTCACTTACCTGCAGTTGCCTAGCTCTTACTATTCAGTCTTACTAACCAGTTCTTAGTGTCCATTCTAAAATGGAAGTTAAGGTTTTTTTTAAAAAAAAAAAAAACAAAAACAAGTAAGGCAAACAGTTTAAAGACCATGCTTTATGAGGACTGGTTGAAAAAACAATTAGGAAAATTAGGAAGACAAAGTTCATTCCACTTTGTATTGGCTTCTCTTCTAGATTTTAACTAAGATGCCCCTCTCACAATCAATCAACTCATGACTTCTAATCTCACCATTCTGTTAACAGTAGTCCTGATTGACACCATCTCCCTTAGCATCCTCTAACCTCTGATTAGAAGATAGAACACTAAATTCCTCCCAATGCCTTCCTTTATAGAGGATAGAAATTGGACTCTCAACACATTCCATTTTGCATCTAGGTTTCAGTTTTGCCAAAAAAGATGCTCCCACTCTGGGAAGACCTTGTGGTCCCATTTCCCTCTTTCCCTCTTTCTTGCCTACTTTTGTTGTTTCCCCTCTCCCCCATTAAGATTATAAGCTCTTCGAAAGAAGGACTGTTTTTATTAATTGTATTCACAGCACTTAGCAGTTCCTGACACATGGTAGTTTCTTAATAAATGTGTATTATTATTGGATTATTGGATTATTGGATGGGAGGAATAGGAAAGATTGGAGGTGCAAAGACTTGGGGATGGGGTGGTGAAACATACCTTCAGTTATTTGAAAGACTGTCACCTGAAAGAGGGATTTAGACTTGTTCTTCTCAACTCCATAAGACAAAGCTAAAGCAATGGGAAGAGGTTGCAAACATGCAAATTTATGCTTAATAAAAGGAAGAACTTCCTCACAGAGCAATTCCAAAGTGGTACAGACTTCCTCAAGAGGAAGTAGGTTTCTCTTCCTTGGAGGTCTTCAAGCAAAGGTTGGGTATATTGTAGAGGGATTTCTTATTCCTATATGGGTTAAACTAGATGGTATCTTATATACCTCCCAACTCTGGGATCTTGTGAATGGGAGTGGAGGGTAGGGTGGGAAAATTGATTACTAAGGACAGCTCAGAGACCTCATTACCTTGGGTGAGTGCTCATTCCTTCTACAGAATATCATACTGCCTTCTCCTTTCCTCTTGCTTCCTGTAAACCCTCTCAATCTCCAAATTACTGGTAAATAACAAGGGAAAGAGGGCAATGAGCAGGACTCAGTGTGTCCTTGGGGAGTTTCAGGACAGCTGCTGTTGCCATCACACCTTCCTGGTCCAGTAGGTAGAGGACAGAATTGGGAGTCTCTTAGCAATATTACAAGGAAAGAAAATGGCTTCATTATAGACACAATCAAAGTAACAGAATCACAAACTTTGTACCTGTAACATTTGCCTTTAAAAGTAAATCACCAGCAGCATTTCAGTTGCTTTACTATATGGGTTGTTAATTATGATTAAGAATTTGCTGTTGACTTCTTTTTCCATTAAAAAAAAACAGATCCTTATTTTCTCTTAGTAACAATTCTAAGTCAGAAAGGCAAGGGCTGGGCAAATGGGGTTGTGTCTTGCCCAGGGTCAGACAGCTAGGAAATATCTGAGGCCAAATATGAACCCAGGTCCTCCTCACTCCAGCCCCCAGCACTCTATCTTTTGGATCATCTAGTTGCTCCCTTGACTTCTTGATGCTATAATAAATTAATTGCTGTTTGGAAAGTCTTATAACCTAGCTTTCTTTTCCTCACAGTCACCTTCCAAGGTAGAGCAGCTGTGTAATTTCATTTGTTCTCAGGTTATGAAATTGGGACAGAAAGAAGCACATCGACTCATTTGTCGTCATACTAAAACTCGGAGAGAGTGACAGAATTAGAACTCGCTGCCCTCAGAGATACAGGCTCTGTCTGCATAATATTTAAATAATGATTTGGGGGTGAAAAACATGAGTCAAAAGGGCTTCTTGCCTGATTTCAGTTGTCAAAGCCGGTAGTCCTTTGTAGAGAAGGTTCCCAACCTCACCTTATGCCACTGAGATTCATTTCAATTTAACAAACATTTACCAAATGCTTCTTATGTTCTAGGCACCATGATAGGTGCCGAGGGTTCAAAAACAAAAATGACAAGAGCCTTCCATGCTCTGGCCATTACATTCCACAAGAGGGAAACAATCTGTCTAGGTGTAAGTAAATACCAAATAAATAAAGAGAGAAATCTATGATTTCATTGATTTAGGAATTCCCAGATCAGGAGACTCCATCTCTTAAAGCCAGGTGCCACCTTCTCTGCCATTTAGATTCAGTGGAAGTCACCTCGAACCCTGGGGGGTTAAGTGACTTGCCTTGGGTAACAATCTGGAGCTTGAGCACAGGTTTTTCTAAATTCTAAGATAAATTTTCTTTTCACTATGTTATGCTGTCTGGCACCAAATAAATTCAAACTAATCTGAAGAAGGGAAGGAACAACTGGTGGAATAAGGGCAATCTATTGGAGGAGATAGTTTGTAGGTAAACTGAGGTATGGGGGGAGTTTGGGATTAAATAAGGTGAAGGTATAGAGGGTGAACAATTCAGGGACAGGGCACAGATGTGAGAGATGGGATATCATGTACAAGAAATAGCAACTAGGTCATTTTGGCTTCATAAGGGGAAGAAATGTGAAATCAGGCTGCAAAAATATGCTGGAGCCAGATTGTGAAGGCTTTAAATGCCAACATGAAGGCTTTATAGTTGATTATAAAGGAAATGGGGTATTGGAATGTAGAGGCAGCTTCTTGAATAAGAGAGTGACATGGCCAGATATACTCCTTTAACTTTGTACAGTGAAATAAATAATCAGACCTAACCTACCCAGGGAAGCAATCCTCATTAAAGTAATGTCTTCTGGATTATATTTTATTCTACTTGGAATTGAATGGAATGAAAAGTCAAGGGTCTTTAATCTATCTATCTAGTCAGGAATAGGAGGGAAAAGTCTGAGCCAGAGAACATTAGGTAGCTGAGGAAATTCATTTCCTTCAAACCTTAGAATTAAACTCAAAAGGCCACTAATTGGCACAGACGAAACCAAAGGTATTGAAGACAAAGGAATAGCCAGCAGAAAGAAGATACTGAAAGAAAGAAAATTGCTATTCATTCATTGTCAACATACCCTGGTAAAGTAGAGACTCCATGGAAACCAGGTAATTCAGTCTCTGGCAGCTTGGGAACTTTGGTTGGTCCCATTACTGAATAGCACATCTTTTTCCTTAATTAGGAAATGAGGATAATACACCTGACAACTTACCAATATACTGTGAGTGTGAATAATTGGTAACTATGAGACATTTCTAAAGAGAGGTCAAATCAAATCCCATTACAATAAACTGTAAGAGGCTGTCCAGATTATTTCATTGTGTAGAATTTTGTCTTATGGACTCTTGCTGAAGTAAGTGGACCATTGGGCTAGGGATTAAGAATGCTCTGTGTGTTAGTGTGTGTGTGTGTGTGTGTATGTGTGTGTGTAAGCATAATAGAAATTATTTTGTAGTAGGTTTTGTCCTAATGCAATTTAACAAAGATTTTTGTTAATGACTTGTCATGAACATATGGTTTGATGAATGACAAAATATTATTGCAGAGAACATAATAAAAAGCCTCTTTGGTTTCAAAATTGGAAGAAAAAGAGGAGATTCTCACCCTAATCACATGACTGCTTGTTTTAAACAGTTATCAACTTTGATATTTTCAGTGATTTTTAGTGTTCTCCCAAAAACTTATGATCTCAATTATGTTCTTTTCCATTATGATGAGTTGAATGATCCTCCTTCTTGGAGTTAGATGACCAAAGGTGAAAAAGACTTCTTTGGTGGGTAGAGCGATAATGGCAAACAATGGAGAGAAGATAGCAGTACATGATTCCTTTTTTTCCTCAAACATGAAATATAGTCTTGAGGCTGAAGATTACACCAAAAACATTTAAGAGGGAATTGAAATTTAAAGTAAATGATGAGATAGTAAGAGAGTACTGAGTGGATCATGGATTCCAGTTACCAGAACAGAACAAGTTATATCCCAAGGTACTGAAAGAACTTGTGGATGTGATTGATCAGGTCTAGTTGATCTTTGAAAAATCAAGGAGAACTGCACAGTTGACTTGTAAGAATACGCATGGACAAATTTCACCTGATACTGGGGGGGAAAATGAAAACGCTGTATTCTTCAAATTGTGAGCTAGTGAGCATGGCCTTTTTTCCTGGCAGAATTCTTGGCTCCTAGCAGGTAACTGCTATGGATCTGCTTTCCTTTTTAGTTCATTAGCCCCTATAAATGAGCTTTCTATTAACAATCAGCCAATAAATAATTTAAGTATAAACGAAGGTATTCACTAAGATGGCATAGTAAAAGAAAAGCTGTAAACCATTCTCCTGTAAAAGTGGGGTATACTCTCCTATAAATGCATATAGCACCTTTGAGAGGAAGGGACTAAAATTTGGAGGACAAAAAGGAATTACATGAATATTTGTGTGATGAAAGCAGCTCCAAACTCCTGGTGATACGAAGCTATTACTCTTTTATGGAGTCCTTACATGACTCCCCCTGGGGCTAGATGTATTGCTTACTTGACTTCTCAGGATCTGCTCTTCGCCACAATTCACATTTCTTCTTTGTTGCCAAGGATCAGGTCTCTTGAAGCTGCTGCATCCTTTGAGTGACTATCTCTGTATCTGTGTTTGACTGGAGTATGTGTCTCTGTTCCCTGATGTATGAAGTGCATCTTGCCAGTTGAACAAATTTTCTACAGAGACAAGGCTGATCAGTTGAGAAAGGGATGATAAATCCTCTTTCTTCTGGGAGTGATTTATTTTTTTCTTCAGGGGTTGGTCTGGTCCTTTCTCCATTTGGCTTTCAATTTGCCACTTCCCTGAACTCCTCAGTTCTTAGATATTTAAAGCTCCCTGTTCATCTTTTGTTTTTGATGAGGACCAATGACATTATGGGGTGATGAATTGTGTGTGAATCAGATTTAAGAGAGGCAGAGTTGCACAAAGTCATCCGCCTCGCTCTCTCTTCCAGGTATCCAAATCCAGTGGCCAGACAGAAGCCAGCAAGACAAATGGCGATGGCCCAGGATGAAGTGGATGAGTTTGTCCTCTGAACCTCGAGGAGAACATGAAGAGATATGGACTGGAGAGTGGGCAGCTAGGCTCACTCAGATTTGGTTGAATGATAGGACTCACACAATAGTGATAAATGGTGTTAAGGCATCCTAGAGGAATCTCTAGTGGAGTATCCCAGAGGTGTGCTTTGGACCCAGCTGTATAAAATATTTTTGTTAGTCACTTGGGTGAAGTTACAGATGTCAAGTCTATTCAATTAGTAGATGATACAAAGATGAGATTTTTAGTTAACTTATTGGATGACAGAATTGGGATCCCAAAAGAATTCTACAGGTCTGAATAATGGGCTGATTCCAATTAAATAGAACTTAATAGGAATTAATATGAACATCTAAATTTCTCTGTGCATGTATTTTGACTCTTAGTTATGATTTCCTTGGAGTAGGGTGCGCTCCCAGGGAGGGACTTCCTCTACGAATGCAAAATAGCATCTTCTTTGGAATCTATGACTTTAGAGTATTGACAAAAGAAGGTAGTCTGACTAGAGAGCTGGCTTTGGGTCAGGAATACTGGTTTTAAGTCTTTCTTCTGATACTTGCTGAATGGATGACCTTGGGTAATCTCTCAGTGATCTAGGCAATTTTCTAAGATATTCAAATAAAAAAAGTTGTACATGTGTAGGATGGGAAAGGGACCATTAAACACAAATTCATGCAAAAAAGATCATAGGATTGCAGTCTCATTGGATCTCAGGTGAAGAGGTCTAAGAAGTTTAACTTCATCATTTTGCAACTGAAGCAGTGGAGGCATTGAGAGGGTAAATGATTTGCCTAATATCACATAGATAAGAGGGAGTTAAATAAGAGTGGTAATGGGATGGGAATCCTCCAAAGTTAACATGATCTTAAGCTACTTTAAGAGAAATATAGTGGGGCAGCTAGGTGGCTCAGAGGATAGAGAGTCAGACTTGGAGACTAGAGGACCTTGGTCCAAATCTGACCTCAGACATTTCCTAGTTACATGATCCAATTGTCACTTGATTCCAATTGCCAAGAGCCCTTACTGCTCTTCTGCCTTAGAACAGATACTTACTATTGAATCTAAGACAGAAAGTAAGGATTAAAAAAAAGAAGCCTGTCCATAATGAGGAAGATGAAAATCCTATTATCCTATATCCTGGATAGATTACATCTGGATTGCTGAATTTATTTCTGCCTGCCACATTTTAGGACACTGACAGGCTGGACCATTACTATAAGGGGACAAGGACTTGAAAACATACTGTTTTGATTGAAACTGTGCACCCTTGGCTGTTATGTACAACTGGGATCAGTCCTCCTTGTTTTGGCCACAGAGAGTAGAATGATGAATGATAGACGGAATTATTAGAGAGGCAGATTCAGAAAAAATGTTCTAACAATTGGAAAGGACCAAAAGAGGACTGGGATACTTAGGGAGTAAGCAAATATGGAGGACGGTGTAATGAATGGAAGAGGACTGGCTGGTTCTGGATTCAGAAAACCTGAGTTCAGATTTCATCTCTGATCTTTATTCCACATTTGACCTTGGGAAAATCCTTAATCTTCCTGATCATAGTTTCCTCATCTGTAAAACAAGGAGCTTGGACCAGATGGTTTCTGAAATCTCTTCTAGTTCTAGACCCAAGATTCCCTGGAGGTGTTCAAATGGAGGCTGGATGTTATTTATCAGGTTTATAGTAGAACTCTTATTCAGGTACTGATTTGATGAGATGACCTTTGAGGGCCCTTCTGGATCTAAGACACAAGAATTATGGGATGATCTGGTCTTCTCCCAGTTCTGATTTCTAGTCTGTGCCAGAGAACTCACAGGTGCAAGAGACAACAAGCTGCCTCCCTTGCCTGCTTTGGATACAAATTCAGAGAAATAGTTCCATAATATGGGCTCTGAGATTTGTCGCAATTGGATTAACAGCATTTTTAATGTTGACTCAAAGAAACAAAAATTCATTATTACCAGGAGAAGAGATTAATGAGTAGAGCTGTCTCGTGGCTGTGCTTCCAAGCAGAAAAGGCAGCTGCTGCTGTTGGGTATATTTTGGACTTAATATAAAAAGCAATAGCTCAAGCTTAAAAAAAACTTCAAAGATGCTCTTTTCTTATCTCCTTGGCTATCTCCTGAGAGTCAGGCTTGTCAGCCTCGAGTCAAATAAATCCCAGCATCAGATTCACTGGAGAAGATGAGCTATGACTTTGTTTGCCTGACATCCACTGTGGGACCTCTTGCAAAAGCATTCAACCTCATCCACCCCCTCAACAGGCATTATGGATCTCTCAGACTTTTAACTAAGGGAAAGTTAACTGTGCCCACAAAAATTAAAAAGGGACATTTGGAGTCACACCCTTGAGGGAGCTGATTGATGCTTTATAAACCGTAAGTGTCCAAAGCTTTGATTTATAGTAGATATGGTTTTGTGGGCTGAATATTACAGAGTATTCTTTAGTGTCCTGCTTCCTGCTAAGGGGCTGTCCCACTTCTAAAAATTTTTGCTTCCTGAAAACCTTGCTTTAAAACGGTAGATTACAAAATATTTTGGGGCTTGACTATACTTTGTGTGCTGCAGTCATTTGAGCAGAGTAAGGCACCAACTCCATCTACATTCAGCTCCTGGGCCCAGAATGCTCCTTACAAGGACACTAAGGGTTACTTAAAGTTTGCAGAGTGCTTGAAAGGAATGTATTATTATGTAAGGGCTCTTGTTAAAATATACGCCTTCTAAAATTTTAAACCATTTCCCTACTCCAAAATATCTCACTTGTCTTTTTGCTGTATTATTTATTTGGTTTTATAATGCTTAATAAAAAAATATTTCTTTATTGTCTCAGTATCAATATTTTATCAAGGTTTTCTTCTCTACAAATACAAACTGTATTTTGACAGAAACATTCCTACAGCCCAATCTTCCTAAAAAACACAAATATGGTAAAAAGGGATACAGTTATATAGCAATAATCCATCAAACAGGGAATAAAAACCAAGAGTCTTTTCACTTGGTTCCCCATTAATGCATAAAGGAGCAGGAAGCACTTTGTGTTTTATACATGTTTACTTCAGATTAAAATGAAATTTTCATAATGTTTTTTTTTGCTAAAATACAATCCAATTAAAACCTCAATGCATTTATTTTGAGTTCCTAGATAGAACTTTTGAATTACTCAGAATATGACTATAACCCCAAACCACTTTGCTAAATAAATGTTTTTACTCACATTTAGAAACACAAGAACTGCACAATTTGCTTCATTTCAATTCAGTTTAGATTCTAGCCAGTACAATGCATTTATTGACTATTGAATCACTGTGCTAAGTGCCTAACGAGACCCATCAATGTTTCCAGAGATCCATGATTTCCTAGGTGTGGCTATTCTTTCCACTGACAGATTGCCTTTGAACAAGATGTTATGGCCAAAATGAAATTGTAATGATGTCTAATCTTCTGGTAAAGAGTCTCTTTGAAGTTAGCAAGGTTGATCCCGTGGCTAGAGACCTATAATTTAGCCTTCGGGCTGGACTCAAAGACTCTCCATTTTGAGATAGCCTTCCAGAGTCCAAAGTCATGTTCATGATCTCATTAAGTATCAGAGAACTCTTGTGGGAAATGAGAGGACAAAAAATATGAATTGAAACTCCTTGAGGGCAGAACTATTTCTCCTTTTGTCATTCCTAGCACATCATAGATAGCAGGCTGTCTGTACTGGAGAAAAGACACATGGCCTCTGTCCTTAGGGAGCCAAATGAGAGAAAGTAGGAGGGTAGGGAAAAAGCCTTTAAGAGCTTACTATAAGTGTCGGGAATACAAATGCAAGCAAAGAGAAAGGCAGCCCTTGACCTCAAGGAACTTCTTTTCTAATGGAGCATGAAAGGAAGTGGGAAAGAGGGGGAAGTAAGAAGTGGAGACCCTGGTGGTAAAGTCCTTAGAGTAAGAAGCTTTTCTGGGACAGGAATCAAGAATGGCCAACCTGAGGCTGGTCCTAAAATTGGGGTCCTGAAAGGAACTCACCAGTGGGAAGAGGGGCCAGAATGACAGTGGGAATTTCCAGGGTGAGAGAGTAGCTAAGTCCTAGTAGTCAGGTCCATAACCTGGGGAAGAAGGGAAAATGAGAACATCACACAAATGAATGTGCATAGAGATGAATATGGAAGTGTGATGAAAGAGGCAGATCAAAGTGGAGAGCCAAGGTCTTTTCTGCCTCTCTGTCTATAACCTACCCATGGCTTAAATATGAATATATATATATGTACAAACTTTAGTAATAGTAACACCAAGAGAATTTGATTCTGTTTAGGGAAGACTTCGTTTCCCATTAGATATTCATCCAAAAAAAAAAAAGGTATACATTCAGCCAGGGAAGAAGTGGGGTCAGATTATCCTAACTTTCTTTTTTAATCTTAGAAATTCTTCATTCTCTCCTATTTCTGGATTATTTCCTCCATGGTCCATCAGGAACAACCCTTCTGTTGGAGCCTAGAAAGAGCTAAAAGCCTAATTACCAGAGGGGCAGACAACATATGTTCCTTTTTCCTGCATGTAAATGGGAATGATGATAAGGCCAAATGGGAAAATGCCTATCCTCTTCATAGGGGACAGGGACTTGGCTTCACCAGCCTGCTTATCCATCTACACACTGATTTTTTTTTGGTCTGGAACCATCCCCGATTTCAATGAAAAGAGATATTTTCCCCTTCTTTTGAATTTTTGTTTTATTTGGTACCTCTCCTGAACTAGCCACACTCAACTTGTTATTATATTTATTAGTGGATAGGGCACATTTTATCTTCCCAGGAAAGCTATAGACTTTTGGAAGTCAAAGACTTATTGTGGCAAAAATTCATCACATCAATACAGTCTACAAGCAGAATGATAGGTTTATTGAGAGGAGGTCAATCTCCTTTTGTCTTGACCAGACTCTGGTCAAGATCAAGACCAGAGACCCCGAGCCTTAGGAGATAGCCTTTTATTTTATTTTATTTTTTTTAATAGAAATCTGATGACATCCTATCCTAAAAGATAGACTGAATACAGATTTTTTTTTTCACATGGACAGATCACACAAATGCTGAATAAGCCAGAAAGTATATAAAAATATAATCACTAAGAGTGATAACTTTATATCTATTATTATTACTGACCTTTCCAAAACCTTTTCAGTAAAGGGTTAGGATCTAATTTTTTTTCTGCTGACAATTAGGAGTCAGCACTTAGAAGGATGACATTTGTGACTGATATTTGCACCTGAGATATATCTATCCCTGAGAGTGACCCTCCTCCTCCTGTCTTATGATTTTGCAAGAGGGTGCAGTGGGCTTGGTTGAAACTTTTGGATTACAGGCTTAAGGTCAAAATGCTTGTCAGGAAGATTTGATGCCATTCTTAAGCTGTATTTTTCTTAGCTAATGTTTATAATTTATATGAAACAAACTATATTATCTGTGTTATAATCATAAAGGCTAATACTATTATAATCATAAAAGGGGGTAAGGTGCTTCACACTCACATTATTCATCTTTATATTTAACATGGAACCAAATATGGAGCCTTATATATGGTAGCACCCAATAACTGCTTGAATGGCTTGAATGAATGAATGAATGAAAATTAGGACATTTGAACTAAATGTCCTCCAAATTGCCTCCAATCCTGAAATTCTCCAACATCAAAAGTCTTCTTATTTTTTTCTGAGTATTGAGTAGAAAATCTTCAAATTATTGGGGTTTGAGGTTAAAGGGAAGGAATTAGTAAATTAAGGGAAATTAATAAATTTATCAAAGTTACATGGTCTGCATCAGTAGAAGGAAAAGCCACAGATATAACAAGTTTATTTCTTTAACAATTCCATTTTCTAATCATGCTTTAATACCCACAATGACAATCGCAGTCCTGATTGAATTTTATGTCCCTCAGTACTGAGCACATCGCTTTGTATAAAACAAATATTTGTTAAAAAAAGTATTGAATTATTGGAATTTTCTTAGCCTCGAGGCTCTAGCAGAGGGGTTCTTAAGATATTCTTAAGATACGGGCCATCATAGTCCTTTCCATTAGCCCAAACAGCATCTTTTAAAATACTCATCTCTCCAAGGCTATTCCTTAACTCCTAACTGTGATATTGCTATGAAGATTTCACTAATCATTAAAGGAAGTGTTAATTCTATTGTCCATTTTATTGCATTCCATTAAAAAAACTCAAACATTTTAAGACTATTATGTTTAAGATACCTATATGAGGTATTGGGGATATAATGTAGACTCTTCATGTCCTCAGGTTTTACAACATATATTTTGTTTTCAATGAGCTTAAAGTCTAATAGGAGGAAAGCCATGCTTGCAAGCAGGTGATGGGACTAGCATATTTATATAGCTCTTTAAGATTTGCAAAACGTTATAGCCTTTGGGAGAGAGGTTCCATGTTATAGATGAGAAAATTGGGATGAGAAAGAGGTTTATAGATGAGAAAGAGGTTAAGTAATTTGGCCAATGTTACTCAACTGATAAGTGATTAAGTGATAAGATTTAACTCGAGATCCAGGGTAATCTGCTGTATCTCCATTGCTCTCGATGCATTTTTGCTATAGAAACTCATGCCTTGTCTTTAGCAATTACTGCAAACAATAGAGACTGTTTTTTAAAAAGGGAGGCAAATTGCAAAGAATTCATTGCTAAATGATGTCGGAAATATAATGAGTTTGGGAAAATCGGGTGCGTATTGTGATATTTAATCATGAAATGATTAAGAGGCTCCATTATAGCTATCAAGGTTTTGAATGGACCAATTACTTGAAAAAATTTAATATTCTACTCTTGTTAAGGGCTGAGAACTATGCATTTGTAAGGGAAATAGGGAGACTTGAATCCATTACTTTGTTCATTAGATAGTTGTCATTTTGGTAACATTTCACCATTACAAAGCATTTTAAGGTATATTTTCTTATTAGACTCTCACAACTCTATGATTTTCTACAAATGCTATTATTCTTACTTTTCAGATGGGAAAACATGACTCAAAAATTTAAAGCTTTTTGTTCTAGGTCACAAGGCTAGTTAATTGAAGGGCCAAAAGTTTAACTGAGGGATTCTGAAGATGTGTACCACTTTTCCCCATTGCTTTATAGCTGCTTTCTAGGGTGGGGTTAAATCATCCCAGAACACAGAGACTCTTAGATATTAAAATAAAACAACAAACACATCTGTTTTAGCATCAATACTAAAAGAGAAGAACTTTAAGGCCTAGGCAATTGGGTTTAAATGATCTGCCCAAATGGCTCAGTGGATTGAGAGCCAGGCTTGGAGATGGGAGGTCCTAGGTTTAAGTCTGACATCAGATACTTACTAGCTGTGTGACCCTGGGCAAGTCACTTAACTCCCATTGCCTAGTCCTTATCACTCTTCTGTCTTGGAGCCAATACACAGTATTGACTCCAAGATGGAAAGTAAGAGTTAAAAAAATGATTTGCTCAGAGTCACACAGCTAAGAAGTGTCTGAAGTCAGATTTGAACCTAGGTCTTGCCAACTCCAGATCTGAAGCTCTTTCCACTATGCTACTTAGTTGTCCCTGATCCTTAGATAATTTTAATTTTTATATTTTAAGGTAAACAGTCTTTTTGCTATGTATAAGAAAAGTGCCTTTTGCCTTAGATTCCTCTTTCTTTTTTTATTTCTCAGAATATTCTAGAAAGGTACTGTGTTATAAGGAATATAGTAAAATGGCAACAGAGTTAGGAAAATCTGGGTTTACCACCTTCTCTGATCCAGGTCATAGTTTTATGACCTGGGCAAATTATTTAACCTTTTATTGCCCTAGAAAGCTAAGCTTCAGAGGAGATGCCAATCTACCTTGACAGAAGAACTCCCTATACCTGGGCTGGTAAACCCATAGTATGTGTGCCAGAGGGGGCTGCTCTCCCCATCTCCATGTGTGCCTGAGGACATTTCTCATCTCACCAGCCCCTCTGCTCAGCAGTCCAATGGGAACATTTCCTCCCTCTTCTGTCTGGCGTAACAGGGGGCGGCTCACATGGGGTGTGAGGATGCATTTTGGGCACTTGGTCTCTAAAAGGTTTGCCATCACTGCCCTATACCAATAAAAGCAGGGCCAATCTAAAAAAGAGATTTAAAATTTTTTTCTTGTTCATGCTGACTTCCCAAAGATATTTACACATATATAAATAGAAATATGTTCATTTATATATAATAGAATGTTTGTAATACAAATATAATACAATATAAACCTTAAAAGATGAAAATGTAAAAATATGGACCCATATACATAGGTATGTTTCTCAGTCACTGGCCAAATAGGCCCAGCCCAGATTTGAAGAGCAATCTAGAAATATTCCAACTCATATCATTGCTAGGTCTATTTCCCAAGGATATTAGGGCAAAAGGAAAAAAAAAACCTTACATGTTCCAAAATATTTATAGCTTATTCAAAATATAGCAAAAATATGTGTATTTTGAAATTCATATCTAGATTTTAATGAAAGGTCTTTTTGTGGTGGCAAAGAACTGGAAATCAAGGGTGGGTGTCTATCAACAGGAGAATGCCTAAACAAATTGTGGAAGATGATTGTGATAGAATATATAAGAAACAATGAGCAGATTAATTTTTAAAAATTTGGAAAGAAGTAAATGAAATAATGAAGAGTGAAATGAGTAGAACCAAGAGAGCATTATATTATAGATACAGATTTAATATTTGAAGAATAACATGTGGGTATTCACCTTTAGAGGAGGAACTGAAAAAAAAAAAAGGAAACATGAAAGACATAATCTATACTTAGACATCTGTTTGCTGGATGATGTCCTTTTTGGTGTGTGGAGGAGAGAAGGGGCTGAGGTAGCTGGAAATAAATTCCATTAATTAAAAAAAAAAGAAATAGTCTAAACCAAGCAAAGTATCTGTAGAGGATTAGAGTTAGACCAAGCTTTGCTATATTAATGGAAATGGGGGAGGGCGAATGAGACAGACAAAGTACACAGTATATCTCAAAAATTTCTAGCAGTTGCCATTATGCATAAAAAGGAGGGACTATTCAGGAGAGCTTAAAGTGGTTTCTTTACCACAGTGTCTCTAAATCCCTTTTACATTTGAGAAAATAGAACCTCAGGAAGATTTACTTCAGTGAAGGGGTATGATGTGTGCTAAAAACTAAATTGGGTTTCTGATTATATTAGGTTCCAGTTGAAAGAACCTGAGGAAGGTGGAGAGTACAAGGTAGTTTTAAAAAGTTCAATTTCAAGAAGGATACAGAGGAGAGAGCAAGTACTTCAGAGAAGGATTCTGAGGAGGATTCAGAAAGCTGACCTGTTATTAGTGTAGGCTTTTGTATCTTCTGATGTCAGCCTGGATGAGAAGAAGATAGTTTCATAGCCACTGACTGAGAAACTTAGAAAAGCTTGGCTGATGCAACTTAAAGAAAGCTTCATGTTGACTGCAAGAGCTGGAATATATGAAGATGATTACTAAGCACACAGCATCTTTAAGACAGTTGCAGGCAGTAGTGTATATATGTGGTACCTAATAGCAGGACTATGGCTAGGACATAAAAGCTGACCAAAGAGCCAATTCTAAGAGTGTTCTCATACTGATCCCTCTCCAAACCAAAGACGATGGAGAAGGCTAAAAGAGCTGGTCAAAGGGCTGCAATGGCATCTCTAGTGAATATTGGACAAAACTTGAACTTGACTTGATAACTTGAAGATAATTGGAGTTGATGAAAAGTTGGGAAAAGAGAATAACACCTGATAGAGAGATTTTGTTATTGTTCTTCAATTGTTTTTTGATTGACCTCGTTTGGAGTTTTCTTGGCAGAGATATTGGAGTGGTTGGCCATTCCTTTCTCCAGCTCATTTTATAAAATGAAGAAACAGAAGCACAAAGGGTAAAGGGACTTGTCCAGGATCCCATGGCTAGTAGGAATCTGAGGCCAGATTTGAATTCAGGAAAATGAGTCTTCTAGACTCCAGGTCTGGTACTTATTCATTCTGACACTTAGCTGCCCTGGTGGGAAGAAGCCAAGATCAAAGACGGCCAGAGAGCAGGTCCAGCAGACTTGGCATTAGGGGGAGACATTGGCAAATTTGTAGTAAATTTGTAGCAGATGTGTCAACTGCCCCTTTAAGGGAATGATGTGGTCACATATCCCTTGTATGTACATCCTTTCCCATGTGCAATCCAAAGTGTTCACATTGTAAGAATGTGCCACATGCAAGAGCTAAAAAAGTCTACTCTTCCAACTGGGTGTACTTGTACTTTTATTTTATTTTATTTTTACTGTCCTTTAAAAATTTTTATTTTGAATATTTCCCCATAGTTGTACTTGTACGTTTAGCAGATTAGGTTTGAGTTTTGCTGATGGGGGAGGGTGTTAGGTAATGATTTCATTTACACTGCTATTTAATTAAAATGTCTTTGTTATAAACCAAATACGCCTTCTGGTTGACATATAAGTAAATTCTTACTCTGGGGCATGGCAACATCAAGTTGGGGTATGTGAGCTATGATTTGGAGAGCCATAAGGACCACAACATTCATAATGTAAACAAGCATTTCTTAAGCACCTACTATGTGCCAGATGAGGCACCTAAATGGTTCAGAGGCTAGGAAGACCTGAGTTCAAATCTAGTCATAGTTTCATATGAGCTATGTGATTCTGGACAAGTCACTTAATCCTTTGGAGAAGGAAATGACAAACCACTCCAGTATTTTTGCCAAGAAAACTCCAATGGGGAGATAAAGAGTCAGACACAACTGAACAATAAATGTGCCAGATACTGTGCTAAGAGATTTACAAATGTTATCTCATTTAAACCTTATAACAAATCCTCTCCTTCCCCTTTGAGGTAAGTACTATTAGGATCTCCTTTTTTCATCTGAGGAAATTGAAGCAGGGCCTCAGAGCTAGTAAGTGCCTGAAATTGGATTTGAACTCAGGATTTCCAGGCTCACCCTCTATCTATTGTGCTACTTGGCTGCCTCACAGAGATCATTAACTGGCAACTGAGACTGAGGTGGTCTCTTCAGGCTGTATCACTACATATTTTATATATATATATTTATATTTCTAAAAACATAAATTATGGTTATATATAAATATAACATTTGCAAANATATTTATATTTCTAAAAACATAAATTATGGTTATATATAAATATAACATTTGCAAACACATAGTAAAATAAATACATATATATGCATATATTTGATGTGGCAGAAGGAGTGCTAGGGGGGCCTCGTTCTAGTCTCAGCTCTTCTCCTAATTAACTGTGTGAACTTGAATAAATCAGCCTGATTGGACCTTAGTTTCTTCATTTGCAATATGAAAAGGTAGGATTACATAATTTCTAAGGGCCCTTTTGATTCTAAATTCTATGACTTTTATTATTTCTAAATCAGATAAAAGTTCAAATTCTTGGGAATTTATTTCATCTGAGACATATTTTCCCCAGATAATAAGGGTAAATCTACCCAATCAGATAGGTTCCTACATGGAGAGCATAACAAGCATAATCATTCCACTTTTAAGATTCACATATGTAGTCACTGCCCTCTAATATATGTGGAGAGAAAATGTCTTTTCCAAGCCTCTTCACCCTAGAATATCTAGATGGGGATCAATTCATCAAATCTGCTTCTCTAGTGGATTTTCTGGGCCATCAGATTTTTAAAGTGGTGAGACTCTTCCCTTTGACCAAAATTGCAGCATAATCTTTGAAGTAAAATCTTTGAAAATTCATTTTTAGAAGCCTTCTGATGATGAAGGATTTTTTATTCTGAATAATTTTTTAATCTCTAAAAATATATCTCAATCTTTTCCCCCTCCTCCCTCTCACCTCTTCCTTCCCCCCAATAAGTCAAGTAATATGATATAGGTTCTACATATATTATCATATAATACATATTTCCCTGTTGGTCAGGTTATAAAACAAGACACGTATTGCTTACATTAGAGAAAAATTCATGGAGGAAATAAATTGAATGGTATGTTTCAATCTGTATTGAACTGTTTATTCTTTCTATGGTGGCGAATATCCTTTCTTGTCATGAGTTTCTTGGAGTTGTCCTGAAATATTTCCTTGAATGTTATATATTTTTAAATTTTTTTAAACCCTTAATTTCCATGCATTGGCTCCTTGGTGGAAGAGTGGTAAGGGTGGGCAATGGGGGTCAAGTGACTTGCCCAGGGTCACACAGCTGGGAAGTGGCTGAGGCCGGATTTGAACTTAGGACCTCCTGTCTCTAGGCCTGGCTCTCAATTCCCTGAGCTACCCAGCTGTCCCCTTGAATGTTATATTTTGAGATGAATTATATTCTGAATTTAACAACATGGCAAGCAACTTATTTAGTGAGAAGGACGTGATTGTTGGCCATCAATAAGTGATGCGGATAGCTAGGCAGCTCAAATCTGGTCTCAGATATTTTTTAGTTTTGTGACCCTGAGCCAGTTGCTTAGCCCCAGTTGTCTAGTCTTTACTGCTTTTTCTGCCTTGAAACCAATATTTAGTATTAATTCTAAGTCAGAAGATAAGGGTTTTTAAAAAGAAATGATGTAGAATTAGGAACAACATTGTATGTGATAACAATGATTTCCATTTCTCCCTTTGCTGACATAAGTCAATATTTAGGAGAGGGAGAGGGTTTCTGTTCAATACATTATTGCTTTAAAACTTTGAGAGCTTTATTTACTAAATTAATTGTGCTTTACAGAACCCTAACAAATTTTTCACAATCCTAAGGCAAGAAGCAGAATGTGCCTTCAAATCACCTTTTAAAGATATATTCAGTATATATTATATACTGAATATATAACATGTATACATTTGTTGGGTGTAGGGGTGGAGTGCTAGGGAGTAATTCTGGACCAGGGTAGATTCAGCTATTCAAGAACAGAAATGATGGAGGGAGGAACTTTAAAGCAAATTAATTATTCTTGCCAAGCTCACTTGTTTATATTCTGCTGTTATTTATACAAGTACTGTCAATGCTTTTTCCATTTCAATGTCCTGAGGCAAAGCCCTTATTCCCCTACCCTACTTATTACATTGGTGTTTTGTAAGCAAATACCTGCATGATTTTCTCAGAATCATGGAACTATTTTTTTTTAAACTTGGTAACAACATATACTTCGCATCAAAGTCATCAGACGTAAACTTAGATTAGTTTTAGCAGTCTTCATATTTGTGGATTTCCCTCCCTGTACTTTAGATTTGACATTTAAAATAGATTCATGGAAGTTTGTTTCATTGCGAATCTTCATTATTAACACTTTTGTTTTCATGTCTTTTGAATCTTCCTTATTTTCCCCATATAGAAGTAATAATAGAATACATTATATGTATTCTGTAATATGTCCTACATAGAAGAGAAAGAAATTCTAAAACTACAGATACAAAATGGACATGATTTTTCCTACACTATTAAGAAAGATCAGAAGAGTTAGCATTTCAATAGCACTTTAAGCTTTACAAAGTACTTTATTTACATATATTATCTTGTTTGATCCTCCCCTGCAACTCTGGGAGATGGCTATTATTATCCCTATTTTATAGACCAGTGGACCTAGGCAGAGAGAGATTAAGTGATTTGTCTAGGATCCAGGAATTGTATGAGGCTAGATTTGAACTGTCATCTTGACTCCATGTCTATTTACTCTACCACCTAATTGCCCCGAGTCTGGAGTCTCTGTGGAAAGACTTCAAAGGCATTCATTCCCACAGATTTGCCAGTGCAGTAGGGTCAGAAGGAATCTTGGCCTGTGTGTTAGCATATTATGCTAAAATAATATAATATACACAAAAATAAAGAGGAAAACTTTAGAGATGCATAAGAAGTCAGACAGTCATTTTTCCAAGACTTGTGTTAATATACCTTTGACTTTCTCTATCACTTTTGCTGAATCACAACCCTAGTTTAGCTCTTGTTTCCCTCTTCTGGTCCCAGCCTTTCAAATTTGATGTCCTGAAAAATTAGTTCTTGACTTTTCCCAGCTACTGATTTACACTTGGACTTTTTAACCCTTTTGTCTGTGCCCAGGCTGGAGGTCTTCTCTCAGGCCCAAAGATTGCCTCAGTCACTAATATTGCCAGTCAAGTACCTGTAATAGACAGTGACTGGCTTTTTTGACCCGACTAGCCAACAGAAATTGCTCTATCTAAAGTTATCTTAACTGATAAATCTAATGCCCTCATTCTTAATCCTCTCTGACCTCCCTGCAGCATTTGACAGTGCTAACCACTCTTTTTACCTGGATAGATGTTCTTTGTCACATTTTTTGACATTGTTCTCTGTTGTTTTTTTTTCCTACTTGTCTGGCTTATCCTTCTCAGTCTCCTTTGCTCATCAATCTTCCATATCCCAACCACTAAACATGGATGTCCCTCAAAATGTCTTCCTAGGTTTTCTTCTCTTTCTGTATTATCTCTTTGGTGATTTCATCAGTTGCCATGATTTTGGCCATCATCCTTATGTAGATGAATGTCGAGATCTATTTATCATCTCCAGATAATCTGATAAAGACGGCTTAGTTGATGAGAAAATAACGGGTCACCGGAGATGATCTTTCTGTTAACTCATACCTGTTTCTCCGAAGTGCCATTGAGTCACAAGTTTATTATATATGAAAATTCAAACTCCCTTTCACCCAAAAGCACAGAGGGTTTTACAGCTCCATAGACATTGCAATGAGTTTAGACAACACACAGAAATTCAGAAACTTCAGGGTGAAGATAAGAACCAAGCTGGACCTTCAGCTGCGTGATTATAAGTAAGCTAAGTCTGAGAATACTTTTCTCAGGGGCAAATGCCCCTGCTAAACTAAGGTTTTGGCCTTGGCTGCATATCTGACCAAAGGGGAAGAATGTTAACCTCTTAACTTCTGGTTTGCTAGGAACTTAAAGCTTTTCAATAAGGCCACAATACTTTTCAACAAGAAAGGGTATGGATCACAAGTATGGATCACAAAGGGTATGGATCAAAAGAGGAGTCGCAGATTTTTATCTATTTGAGACTCTGTTTTTCTTATTGGCTTCCCACAGATGAATTCTAAACCAAATATTCTGTCCTAATTTCTCTCTTGAAACTGAGTGCCAGCTTTTCAACCAACTGATGGACATCTCCTTCTGGATAGGTCTTTGGCATACCAAACTCAAAATGTCCAAGTAGAACTCATTTATCCTGACTCCTACTTCATCCCCTCCTCTAGGTCTCCCTATTTCTATTGAATGCACCACCATCTTTTCAGTAGGAGGTTCATGATCTCAGAATCATTGTTGAAATTTCTTCTCATCCTAACTCTCTCTAGCCAAATGAGCTAGTCAAATTAGCCAAGTCTTGTTATTTCTACTGTCACAATGAATATCACATCTACCATCTTTTCTCTACTCAGATGACTGCTATCCTGGTTCACATCACATTCAGTTCCCTTTTAAAATTTTATTTCATTTAAAATTGTTTTTTGTTTTAATGAATTTCCACATGAGTTTTCTAAAGTTATATAATTCAAATAGTCTCCCTCCCATCTTCCTTCCCATTTCCTGGAGCTTGCAAGCAATTCATTCTAGGTTATACATGTATTATCACATAAAACATGTTTCCATATTATTCATTTTTGTAAGTGAATAATCTTATAAAACCAAAACCCTAAAACATATACTCAAATAAACAAGTGATGACACATATGCCTCCATCTGCATTCTTATTCCAACAGTTCTTTCTCTAGAGGTGGATAGCATTCTTTTTAAGTCCCTCAGAATTGTTCTGGATCATTGTATTACTGTTAGTAGCAAAGTCTATCACATATGATCATTCCGCAGTATCGCAGTAGTATGTACAATGTTTTACCGGTTCTGCTTACTTGCTTTGCATCAATTCATTTGGGTCTTTCTGGCTTCTTCTGAAATCATAGTGTTCATCATTCTTTATAGCACAATAGTATTCCATCACCATCATATACCATAATTTGGTCAGCCATTCCCCAGTTGAGGGATATCCCTTTAGTTTCTAATTCTTTGCCACAACAAAGAGAGCAGCCAAAAATATTTTTGTATGAGCAGGTTCTTTCCCCTTTTCTTTTATTTCTTTGTGATACAGACCTATAAGTGGTATTACTGGATCAAACGGTAAGCATTCTTTGGGTATAATTTCAAATTGCTCTCCAGAATGGTTGGACCACTTTACAATTCCACCAGCAATGCATTAGTGTCCCAATTCCACCAGCAATGCATTAGTGTCCCAATTTTGCCACAACCCCTCCAACATTTATCATATTCTTTTACTGTTATATTGGCCAATCTGATAGGTGTGAGATAGTATCAGGTACCCTTTCTACCTGCTATTGCAATAGACTCACTGGTCTATAGTCTCTCTTCTCTCAAATCTAACTTCCATATAGCTGCCATATTAATATTCCTAAAATAGGAGGCTGACCAGTCACTCCCTTTTAATAAAATCTTCAGTGGCTCTTTCCTGCTTCTAAAATACAATATAAATCCATCAGTCTAGTATTTAACCCACACTCTCCCATAATCAGATTTCCCATATATATTGAACACTTCTCTTCTCCACCTACTATACATTAAAGCCAAAGTGTTCTACTAAGGCATTCCTATGTGGTGTAGTGGATAGAATGCTGAAATTGGTGTCAGGAAGCTCTGATTCAAATATGGTTTCAGACACTTAGTAGTGGTGTGGCCCTGAGTAAATTTGTCTTTCTCTTTTTCCTCAGCTTTAAAAGGGAGATGATAAATAATACCTATTTCCCAGCATCATTGTAAGCATCGAATGAAATGACATTTGTAAAACACTTAACACAGTGCCTGGCACATAGTAGGTGCTTAAATGTTTCCTTCCTTCCTTCCTTCCTTCCTTCCTTCCTTCCTTCCTTCCTTCCTTCCTTCCTTCCTTCCTTCCTTCCTTCCTT